>NC_056744.1:1284325325-1284512825 GCF_019279795.1 Protopterus annectens | reverse complement strand
ACATATGTGTACACAGATATATATCTATGTAGGTATATACGGACATAGTTATATATATGTTAGCAGATATATGTCTATATATGTATATATGGCCATACATCTGTAGATAGCAATGGCAGATTAACAAACACACATATGTCCATATGCACCATTAATGGGGTTGAGAGGCCCCACACACTATATGTCTTGTACGAATAGGTATCCCCACAGCCAAACGTGTCCACCCTGCAATACACTGCCAAGTGTTGCAGATCCCATAGCCAGGACCTGACATGACATGGGCACAAGATTTTACCAGTACTACATCCCACCTCTATGATATCAGGCTGGTATTGGTAACATATCATGTAGTACAGTCTGTCTCCCATAGGAAATGTAATATGTGGAAGCCATGAACATCCCTAGAATACAGATACAAAGACACAGATATGCAGATATATATATATATATATATATATATATATATATATATATATATATATATATATATATATATATATATATATATATATATATATATATATATGTATATAGATATATACAGAGAGAGAGAGATAGATATACATGTGACTACACATACACACACAGATATATGTACAGTAAGATACATATGTAGAAGGTGCACATAATAAGGAACAACCACTATGCCTACAGTTAACACCTGAACAACTGGACACTGTATGGGCCACCCATACAAATGACAATCGTTGCTTACAATATATACCCACAGAGAGGTCATAGGAAATACACCACACACAGGTTTGCAGAAATGGAAAACCTTTAATTGTGTATTACTACAGTTCTATATGCCATGTCATATAGCTGTTCAAACACTGACAACCATATAAACAGAGTAATGCAACTGTGAAACAGTTACACTAATACAGTAGTCTGGAATGGTTTACAACTGTTGCTGTCCAGGCCAAGACCTTCAAATTGTACAATAGTGAAGACAGACAGGGGCACAGGATACCAAACATTCAACAGTATGTAATGCAGGTGTATAGTTCAGAAGCCTCTATCTACACTCTGTACAAACTCAGTAGGTGGTAAAGATGTCATGTGACCACATGGGTTGTAACTGTTACGTAACAAGGCATAACTGACACCATCATGAGCACACCGACAAATATAACAGTCTGTATGGCAGGAGGCAGTAGGCTTGCATTAACCCAATTCATGTAAGTAATGTAAATATAGGTGAAGTATATGGTACTGTACATCCAGATACCTTAAGGCAGCTCACCCCTGATAGCCCCACATTTTGTAACAGCCTAGGTCATTTATGGTGCTCCCCCTGACTCAATAATGCAGGGCCATATACCACTGTTACATACACTGGTCTCTGGAGTGCATAAGGGCACACATGTATTGTGTAGGTGACGCCCACACATATATGGCCCCAGCCCCACCGTATGTGTGGGGGTTACAACAGCAGTGGACTGATGGCAGCAATGGCAGTGTGATATACTCTCAGCCCACTACAGAACAACCCCCGACAGCATGACATATGTGCAAAGCTTGGTATGTAGGTGGAGGATAGAGGCTGGAACACAGGCACATATCTGAACAACTGTTGCCATACACTAAGCAAGTTGCTGGTGTTACAGGATAGTCTGCAACATACTCTTAGTCAGGGAATTGAGGTTAGGAACAGAAATGGATGTAGCCATGCACCAATAGCACTCAACATACATACTGCCAGTGTAATATCTGACACAAGACCTGTGTGGTGGACAGACAAAACAAAGCATGATAGGCATACCTCTGGCCAGCAAGAGGCTAGGCCCACAGTTGTGAGCTATGCAGATAGACTGCATTCAAGGTAAACTAGTATGTATGCACACACCCTGTAACACCACTACTATACAAAGGATAACACAACTCTACTCACAGTCTGTCTGTAGTTCCTAATCATCCTACAAATAAGTGGCTGCCCTGAGTGTGCTGGTTCTCCTGTAGGAAGTATTGCTACCTGCTGTCTGTAACACTGATGCCCACACATAGGAAGGATGTCCATCACAAAGGAAATGTAAAGGGACCACACCCACATGTAGGGATTTATAGCTGGTGGTTGCCATGACAGTGGTACTTGGAAGAATTACACATGTAATCATATATATATAGCTATCTGGATAAGTATATGTACATATATTTCCACCATATGTCCTGGACATGGAGTGTAGCCCTACCCCAGCCCCTGTAGTCCCAAAGTCGTAGTGCAAGGGAATGTCAGGTATGTATAGCAGGTATATTAGTAAACTATTGATACTGTCATTGGGATTGTCTTCACAGACATGGTGTGTGTGGGAAGACACATCTGCTTATAACATGTGTGACACTGGCTACTGACAGACATTTATTTATTTATTTTACATTTGTTAACTGGGGGTGTCTAACTGAGCCAAAAAGGTCCTTTTTCAGCAGAGGCCCGGGGAGAAAAGCTCCACAAAGAAAAATTACAGATGCATTTAGTTATTTAGACATGATCAGTATACAGTCTTTCCAGGCTTGACAGTTGTTGCTGAAGCACCTACCAAGGGAAGAAAACGCTGAGAGAAGAAAGGAGCCACTTTTGAGATTTTAAGTATTTTCTTCTGATTTTTTGTTTAAAATTACTGCTTTGCCGCCTACTTTTTGGCATTTTCCAGCTTGCTAAAGTTGATATCTGTATTATAAACAGTATTTAGAACACATTTAGAGCCTGTTTACTGCATTTCCTGTGTTGCACAATTTAAAATCAGTTTTCTTAAAATTGCATTTTACCTGACTCTGGCCTAGCACTCAAGTGTGGGGTCATTTATTGCACTGTTCTGACTATTTTGCTACTTGTGTATCTCTGCTACCTTTAAACTAAAACAAAAACAAAAAACAAAAAAATATTGCTTTTTCCCTACTTTCTGAAATTTAAGAAAGTTCAGTTACAGATTTGCTGTTCTGAACTGTTTGTAAGTTTCTTGGAGGCCAGTGCTTGCTTGGGCTAAAGGGAAGTCTCTGTGTTCACCAGTGGCAGTGGTTAACACTGAGCAGCCTGCCTGTCCCTGTAGGAGTGGTTACTGCCTAGAAGCTGTAGTTTTATTGGCTATTTTGGGTCAATTCCAAACTCCTTGATCCCTCTCTCTTAAAACCCTGCTGCCTCGTGGTTTTGGCATTTTTCCAGGCTTGATAGTTGTTGCTGAAGCACCTACCAAGGGGAGAAAATGCTGAGAGAAGAAAGAAGCCACTTTTGAGATTTTAAGTATTTTCTTCAGATTTTTTGTTTAAAATTACTGCTTTGCCACCTACTTTTCGGCATTTTCTGGCTTGCTAAAGTTGATATCTGTATTAGAAACAGTATTTAGAACACATATAAAGCCTGTTTACTGCATTTCCTGTGTTGCACTTAATTTAAAATCAGTTTTTTTAAAATTGCATTTTACCTGACTCTGGCCTAGCACTCAAGTGTGGGGTCATTTATTGCACTGTTCTGACTATTTTGTTACTTGTGTATCTCTGCTACCTTTAAACTAAAACAAACAACAAAAAATCTTGCTTTTTTCCCACTTTCTGAAATTTAAGAAAGTTCAGTTACAGATTTACTGTTCTGAACTGTTTTTAAGTTTCTTGGAGGCCGTGCTTGCTTGGGCTAAAGGGAAGTCTCTGTGTTCACCAGTAGCAGTGATTAACACTGAGCACCCTACCTGTCCCTGTAGGAGTGGTTACTGTCTAGAAGCTGTAGTTTTATTGGCCATTTTGGGTCAATTCCAAACTCCTTGATCTCTCTCTCTTAAAACCCTGCAACTCTCTTTTTGCGCAGTGTTGCGCACAGAGCAGCGTCGGGCAGCGCCGCTTAAATAGGTTTAAACTATTCCCGGCTCCACAAAGTCTGCTCTTCACTTTTTCCCTTAGAACTGCTCTAAATCTCAAATTAAGCACTCTATTTTCATTCTAAAGCCCTGCACTTGCTTGTATAAGTAATCTCATAGGTAAACACTAATAAACTTAAGCACTGCATCTTCTTATACTCCTTTTAAACACTTGCTCCCTATTGGTTCTTTCTGATCAGTCAATAAGTAGTTCCCTATATTATTCAGGCATGACCAAAGGTCAGTTTCGGGTTTACTCTCCAGTCCAGCTGGTGAATCTGGGAATCTTGAGGCAATGTTACAACTGCCTTATGTATACAGACCACCCTCTCCTCCTCCCAACAAGCTCAAATATATGTGAGAGATGCAACTATAGAGCCAAACTGGAGGCTAAGCTCTCTCAACCCAGTACTGGCACAGCCTGTCAGGAGGAGAAGGTAACCACACACACCACAAATCCAGTCTCACATAGACCTATCGCATCAGCAAACGAAACACACAAACACACAAAAACATACTTGGAGGCTCTAAATAAAAATTTGCCTAAGCAGCAGAGACCTCCAAAGCAGACATCCAAGCAACCCCTACCACGAAACAATACCCACATAGCGCATAGCTCACAAAGTCAGTGTGCCACACAGTCACAGCCCGTAAGGCTAAACAACACACCTAATACACTTGTAATAGGTGATTCTATTGTCAGACACACTGACGTCCTACTCACCAGGCTGAACAAGGAGAAGGTCACTGTAAGCTGCCTGTCGGGTGCCAGGATCCACCACATAACACAAGCACTCAGGTCACTCCAAAGCAAGTACAAATATGACTCAGTCATTGTCCATGCTGGTGTGAATGACCTGAGACGTACCTCCCTGGACTACATGAAAAAAGACATAGAGGAGCTCTTTGATCATGTAGCCCAGGCCGGTATGACCCTGACCTTGAGTAGCATCTTACCCTCACCAAGAATGATGCCACAGTATAAAGACAAAATGATCATTTTTAACAATTGGCCAAAGTATTGGTGTCATTCAAAGGGGATCCAGTGTTTGTCAGCCTGGGATGACATGCTCGACAAGCCACATTGCTTCGCTATGGATGGCTTGCACCTGTCACCCCTGGGTTTTTGAATACTGGCAATGGCTCTTGCCTCCCCCATAGTGCCTTTTTTATGCATGGCTCAAAAGACAAACCCACCTACATAGACAACACAAAGAAAAAAAACTAAGGGTAATGCTGCTCAACGCCAGAAGTCTAAACCTCAAGATGCACATACTCGAGACTCTCCTCAGTATGGAGAATATCAATATCTGTGCAGTAACAGAAACCTGGTTCAAGGCTCCCAAGAGCACCCCAGCACTAACAGGTTATACTTCATACCATGCTTTCCGGCCCCACACCTCGGACCGAACCACAAAAGGAGGGGGAGTATCCATATTTATCAAAGATACCCACACCTCCAAGTTAGTGGCACTGCACGAAGCATCGGAGACCATTCATGTGCAACTAACAGTGGGCAAAACTGCCTTTCAGTTTGTAGCCTGCTACAGACCACCCTCCCAAGCACAGGAACCTCCCTCGGCTTTCCTGAGAACACTGGAGAATATGAAGGTCTCTCCAAACACCATTATATTGGGTGACTTCAACTACCCAAACATTGATTGGGAAAACTACTCAAGCCCAAACACCCTCGCCCAACGGTTCCAAGAATTTATAAACTCAAATGCTATGGAACAACTGGTCACCACTCCCACAAGAGGGGAAAACATATTGGATCTGGTCATCACCAACATGGGGTCTCTATGTTCCACACCAGAGGTATACCCCTCATTGGTAAGATCAGATCATAAACTAATCTCACTGGACATCCATATTCCGTCCCCACCCCTAGCCAAGGAAACCACGGTGAAGAACTTCTCAAAAGCAAACTTCACACTTCTCAAAACCAAGGTGGAATCCTTCACAGCCCCCGGGCCAGTGGAAAATACGGCCCAAAATGCAGAATCCTTTACAAAAGCATTCTATGGACACCTACAGGAATGCATGGAGCATGCTATCCCAAATAAAACCAAGACTCACTCCTCCAAAGGCAGGAGACCTGTCTGGTGGACCCCAGCCATAAATAAGCTATACAACAGAAGGAGAAAGCTACTACATGATAGAGAAAAATCCCCAAAAGGGAAGGTGTCTCTGATCAGTACTAGCAAGAAACTACGATCCCTCATAAAATCATCTAAGGCCAGCTTCGAAAGAAAAATTGCACAAGACACTAAAGATAATCACAAGGCCTTCTTTAGTTATGTCAGAAACCTGGGAGGCAACTCCCAGATATGCTCTGAGTTAGTGCAAAATGACAAAAAATACACTGAACCCACAGACATTGCCAACATCCTGGCAGAAAGGTTCAGTGCAAACTTCTCCCCCCTTCTTCCCCCAAAAGAGCAAATGTCTATCCCAACAGAGTGTAGCCTTCCTGAGATCACAGATGCACAGGTGAGAGCTGCCCTCTCCAATACAAAAATCACAGCATCAATGGGACCAGACGGTGTCCCGGGCTGCGTCTTACATGAGCTCCAAGTAGAACTAAACCCTCATATAAAGTCACTGTTCAATCTCAGCCTTACTACAGGATATGTTCCCAAGGAATGGCGTACAGCAACAGTGGTCCCACTCCACAAAGGTAGTGCCACAAGAGACCCCAGAAACTATTGCCCTATAAGCCTGACTAGCCTGGTCTGCAAAGCTATAGAGCGTATCATCATGGAAATCATAAACAAAGACATTGGGAACCTCCAGACACTGGATCCTACCCAGTTCGGCTTTGTTAAGGGCAGATCTTGCCTCTTGAACTTGGTCGACTTCTTTGAAACAGTTACCAAAGCCATAGATGAAGGGAAGGTAGTCCACACAGCCTACCTGGACCTCGCAAAAGCCTTCAACACAATACCCCACTCAGGCATCATAAATAAGCTCACCAGCTTAAATATCAACCCCTATGTCACAAGATGGGTTGCAAACTGGCTCAGGGATAGAACCCACATGGTCAGAATAGCAGGTGCCATGTCAGACTCTAAACCAGTTACAAGTGGCGTCCCACAAGGCTCAGTCCTGGGACCTCCCTTGTTCGGTATATATTTCTCTGAGGTACAGGCTAACACGGGTGGACTATGGCTGACTAAGTTTGCAGATGACTGCAAACTGGGTGCCATAATAGACTCTCCGGCTGACACAAGCATCCTCCAAAAGGGTCTCACAGAGACGGATAACTGGTGCCAGAGCCATGGCCTAAAGCTAAATGCCAAAAAGTGCATAGTCATCCCCTTTGAGAAAAACAAAGTGCCCACAAATTACCACATAGGTGGTAATCTATTAAGTACGGAAGAAGTAATTAGGGACTTGGGGACCCAAGTAGATAGCAATCTCTCCTTTGACAAGCACGTTGCCAAAGTGGTTAGAAAGACCTTCTATATAGCCAACCTTATCATGAAAGGATTCACATCTAGATCAAGAGAGGTCATTGTGCCCCTCTGCTCATCACTTATCAGGCCCATAATTGAATACAGTGCCCCATTTGGGATGTACCTTACCCGACACCTGCAGCAACTGGAAAGACCCCAAAAGTACCTCACCAAGAGGATCAAGGGGCTCAAACAGATGCCCTATGCAGTTCAGCTAAAGAAACTCCAGCTCTACTCAGTTGCGTACTGCCTACTCAGAGGTGATCTGTGTCTGACCTATAAAGCCATATCAAACCCAGAATTAATGGACATGCTTCACCTCAGGAAATCCAAATCCCTTAGAGCTACACGCTCCATTGACTTGAACCTCAGCACAGAAAGAAATAGGACATGCTGGAGGGACAGATTCATATCCCAGAGGCTCCCCTCACTCTGGAACAAAATCCCAATCCATGTTAGGCAGAGCCCCTCACTGGCCCTCTTCAAGAGAAGTCTTGACAAGTGGATGGAAGATCATAGGTTTACCCCTGGGATCTCTTCTGTGTCCCTGCTTGACAGAGGTACAGTAAACTAACCTTAAAAGGGCTACCTTCTGTGACCTACTATACAGAGGCACAGTCAACTAATCTAAAAGGGTGGTGAAAGCCAAACACACTCTGGCTAGGCTTATAAATGCCCTAGGGCAGATAGCCTAGTATCAATCTATGAACCTATGAAAACACAAATTACAAAAGGCATGTTTTTACAGTGGTATGCGACACATCAACAGTTACAGTGGAGAGAACAAACAAAAAAAAAATAAAGGTAATTAATAGATTTGTGGTGTACAGCTGAAATTTGGAACATAGGTAGAATACATACATAGTACATAGGTACATTGTAGATTAGCCAGTGTTTGTGAGTAAGATTGAAAACTATTATCAAGTACTCTAGATTTAGTATGTATACCGTATCCGCTTTCACTAGCCTGGGGAGCAATCATGGCACTGCCAACTTTGCTTGAGATGTTGCCTGACGAGGTCTTTAAAGGAGGCTTTGGATGATGTGTTTCGAATGCTAGTGGGGACAGAGTTCCATTTTTTAGCCACTGAACTACTATATAGTGCATCTCCACAAAGCTATTGTAGCTGTTGGTGACTTCTAATAGTAGTTTGCTTGATGATCTAAGAGGCATTTTGGCTGAGTGATGTTGTACTAGGTTTTTGATGGCAGGACACTTATTGGGGAGGTAATAGATAGAATGACAGAGGCAGAGCTGATTGTAGGTTAGGAAGTTGGGAAGTTCAAGGCAGTGGAGCTGTCTCAAAGCAGTACAGTGATGAGTTCTATATGAGCAATTTGCAGCAAAGCGGGCAATTCTGTTATAGCAGGCTTCCATTTTGCTTAGTTCAGTTTTATTGAGATTAGTCAGAATGGGAGATGCATAGAGTAGGGTGGATACAAGTTGGGAGCGAGCAAAGACGGATCTTGTGTTGTTAGTAAGAAATGGTTTGATACAGTAGAGTGATCCCAGTTTGGCATGTACTTTTTTAATAGTTAAGTTGAGATGACTATCACATTTTAGGTGGGAGTCTATGGTTATTCCCAATAGCTTAGCCTGTGTCACTGGAGTGATTGGAGTAGCATTTGTGGAGTAGATAGTGAATTGACTGTTATCAGTGTTTTTGTTAGAACTGGTTATAATCATAATCTTAGTTTTCTTTGGATTGAGGATAAGTTGGGCTTTGGTAAGGTAGTTTTCAACATCACAGAATGCTAGTTGAGTTGTTTGCAGGAGGGTGGGCATGTTTTGTGCAGCACAGATTAAGGTAGTGTCATCTGCATACTGAATGATAGATGCCTGCTGTGTGGAGGTATGGAGGTCATTTGTGAAGACTGAATAGTAGTGGTCCTAAGATAGAACCCTGTGGGACTCCTATAGTTATGGGCAGCTGAGGAGAGAGAGAATGTTCCCATTTCACAGCTTGGTACCTGCCAGTTAAGTAGCTTTAGAACCAGGTAAGAGTGGAATTTGATAGGTGATATTGGTTTACTTTGTTTAGCAGGATTTGGTGTGATACTGTGTCAAATGCTTTGGACATATCCAAAAAAAGAGTTGACACCTGTACGCCTTCATTTTTGAGATGGTTTACTGTGTCTGTGAAGCAGAGGAGGGCTGTAGTGGCACTATGGGCAGGTCTGAAAGCATGCTGAGTAGGTGACATGATGTTGCTGTCTAGGAGATAGTTTAGCATCTGGGTATGGATGCATTTTTCTAGGATTTTGGCCAGGGGGGAAGAGTAAAGCAATGGGTCTGTAGTTATTAAGTTCAGTGGAGGCCCGGCCTTTATGTATGGGTGTAACATAGGATATTTTCCAGAGTTTGGGCACATAGTTTTCAGCAATTGATCTGTTTATGAGAGTGGAGACTGGGCTAGCAGTAGCATCTGCTGTGAGTTTCAAGAAATAGCTGGGTAGTACGTCGGCTGCTGTTGATGAGGTTTTTAGTTTGGAGAGCATGCTTTTGATTGAAGTGGTGGAAACTGTTTTGAGGGTAAAGCTTGTATTAGTGTTATTTGTGTTGGGGGGATAGTGAGGAAGGAACTGTCATGTGATACTAAGGATAGAATTGAGTCCACAAAGTGGGAGTTGAATTGTGTTTTGATGGGAACTTTAGTGTCATGGGTGGTTGGTTTGGGGGTAGTCTTTTGGGTGGATTTTAGTAGCTGGTTTACATTTTTCCAAACTTTTTGCGGGATGTGTTGGTATTTAGTTTGTAATGTTATGTAGTAGGATTTTTTGTCCAGCTTAATGCATTTTTTTGCGCAGTTCTTGGTACTTAGTTAGGCTTTGTGTTTCTTTGGGGTTTTTTTGATAGTAAAGCCAGGCAGTGTCTCTGGACTTGAGGATTTGTTTGGTTTCTTTACTGAGCAAGGGGTTTGTAGAGGTTCTAACCTTGATTTTGTGCAATGGAGCAACAGTGTCTATGTGTTGTAGAAATGTTTTGTTGAAATATGCTACAGCCTGGTCAAGTGGGAGGGTTTTTAGGGGGGGTCCAGTCACAGTTACAGAGTAAAGTGCTGAGGACCTCAGGAGAGATTTTTTTTGTGTTACTATTGGATATATATTTAGTGGTTTTGTATATGCTTGTTCTACTACGTATAAAGTATATTATGTTGTGGTCACTTAAGGTGTCTGGGAATCTGCCTGTGTGAGGGTACAATGTGGGGCTGTTAGTTAGGACCCAGTTAAGGATGGATGTTTTATCACATCTAGTTGGAATTTGGACTAGCTGCTGGTAGCCATGGAGATTTATTAGATTACTTGGTGGGTCTGATATACAGGTGAACCAATCTAGGTTGAAGTTCTCCAGAATAAGGGTTTCTTGTGAGTATGTGGAAGAACACCAGGATAAGAAGTCTTCAAGGCTAGCAGGTGTATTACCAGGTGGAATATAGATCACAATTGTGGTGATGACCTTTTTAGGGTGAAGTTGAAGTTGTGAGATAAGTATGTAAGTTGGACTTGTACAGTAAGGCAGTTCCACCCCCTTTACGAAGTGGTCTGTCTTGTCTAATGATATTGTAGTCGGTAGGGAGAACTTCTGAGTTAGCTATAATTTTATTTAGCCAGGTTTCTGTTAAGGCAACTATGTTTGGGGAGTAGTGTTCTATTGTGGCCTGGGGTTCAGGTATTTTATTTTTGATACTTCTAATATTAATATTTAGCATTAAAAGATGATTGGTTTTGCTGCTGTTGTTGATTTGCCCAGGGATGAAGAAAATGGGGGTGTTATGTTATGACATTTGTGTTGGAGCAGTTTGTGTTGGACAGGATGGATTTGAGACTGGATTGGGGTGGATATCCCCACTTATGGTGAGCTTGGTGTTAAAATGGTGATACAGGTGTTGGAGTTTGGTGAGGAGTGTGAGAAAGTATTCTGTTTTTTTGGAGTAGGAATGAGAGCATATGTGTTTAGTTCTGAATTGGTCCATTATGTAGTTCTTGAACAATTGTGGGCAGATATTATTATAATGTGCGGTGTCTGTATATGAGAATGCATAATGTAGTGTTGTGCTACTAGGTTTAGGGATATTGCTAGAGTGATAACTTGTGGTGTTGTAAAGAATTATGAGAAGACAGACTAGACTTAGTTGGTTGATAGTCATGGTTATAAAGTTTAAGCTGGTTCTAGGTGGGGGGTCTGAATAGGAATTATTGGGTTGCACTATATGTAAATGGGGAAGTAGTGTGGGTGATGTAAAAAATGCCTAGTGAGAATGAGAGTGATTGGGAGTATTTTGTCTGGAGCAAGTTGGTGTGGTATAATGTGATATGACTTCACGAGCTGTGATTGGTAGAGGTGATGTGAGGGTAACGTTCGGGCAAATGGAGTGGGGCAAAGCCCACCAAGACAAGAGAAAAAAGTAAGTATTACTTTACAAATCTGAACACTTTAAACAAATTCCTGAGATCTAATGGCTTACCAGCAACCAGAATGTAATTGCTGAAGAGCACTTGTTTCCTGGTGGTAGACTAGAAATGTAAAGATGGTTCCTTACTCGGAAGGATTCTAACACAGACTTAGTATTGAGGGAGGGAGATAGCACAAGGGGTATAAACCAGAGCCCACAAAGTCAAGAGAAAAAATGAAGTATTACTTTACAAACATGAAACTTTAAACAAATTCCTGAGATCTAATGGCTTACAAGAAAGCAGAATGTAATTGCTGAAGAGCACTTGTGTCCTGGTGGCATGGCTGGCTTTAGGCATAGGCGACCTAGGCGACCGCCTAGGGCACCGTACAGGCTGGCCTCGGAAAGGGTGCTATTTTTAAGTATTTTAATTAATAAAATTTGCATTCTTCTTGCCTCCCTGTTCAGGAAGCCTGAAGCACAGTGTGAGAGGGGTTGAGCGTCCTGTCACTTACAGCTGCAGGTTGCCCCGGAGACTAAAAAAAAAAAAAAAAGGAAAAAAATCGCGGTACATGAATCTGGAACATCAACATACATGCGTCATGACACCAGCATGGACGTAAATACATTCTTCAGGCCTGCAAGTAATTTAAACTAGCAGTTCTTTTAAGCCAAGTCTATGTGTCCGCGTGTAGCCATTTGCTTTAGAAAGAAGGTAAGTGTATGCATGTTTGTGTTTGTGTAATTTAAGCCACTCACTTCTGTATGAGAGAGAAAATGTTTGTGTATATGTATGTATGTATGTGTATGGAATTTAAATGTAGCTGTTCTGTTTGTATGAGAGATAGTTTGCGTGTGTGTTAATGTGTGAGAGTAGATGCATGTACATGTGTGTTGCTGATATGGTGAAAGTCTGTAGCAAAATAGCTTTATCTGTGATGATTATACACTTATAAAATATTGCATGTAGTGCATTTTTAAATCTGTCCAGAAGCAGACCAGGCAAACAGAGAGAAGGTAGGTGTGTGTGTGTGTGTGTGTGTGTGTGTGTGTGTGTGTGTGTGTGTGTGTGTGTAATGTAAACTTAGTGGTTCCATTTGTTTCTGTATGAGAGAGAAAAGTGCATGTCTGTGTTGTATGAGAGAGTAGAATAGGACTGTGTAGAATTTAAACTAGTTAGTTGCTGTATGAAAGAGAAGGTGTGTGTGCATGTCTGAGTGTTGCTATGTGAGAGAGTAGGTGTGTGTTGCTATGTGAGAGTAGGGGTGTGTGTGTGTGTGTGTGTGTGTGTGTGTGTGTGTGTGTGTGTGTGTGTGTGTGTGTGTGTGTGTGTGTGTGTGTGTGACCATGCACATATGTATGTGTTGGTGCATTGGAGGTGGAGGGTGCAAAAAGGTACAGATCTTCTGGAAACTTTGTTACACCCAAGCATGTAGTAGATGATGTCAAAAGATTACTAATTTTAGCCCATGCAGCATGGGTGTGGATGCAGATATTATAAGCAAGGGCACTCATTTTCCATTCTTCTGAGAAAATACCATAAAGGTCTGGAGTTTGAGATTTATGAGTACTGGAAAAACACAAGATTTCATGGAATTTGTTGTTCTTGACCAGAGTGTTCATTCACTATAGCCTGCATTTCTTGTTAAATTTACTACTTGTAAAACCATCAGTTTGATTTACTGATCATTCTGTACCTAGAAGTTTTTTTTTTTTTTTTTTATAATACATATAATCACTAAAATATTCACTGAACATTTTCAGGTATAATTCTCCAAACCTAGTTGAATTTTTTTAGTAGTAGTAAATTGGTGGCTAAGTCATCATTTTGTGACAGTTTTAACAGCTTGGCTTGAAATGACTGATCTTTTTTACATCAGTGATGTGGTCCACAGTTTACAGCCCATGTGGTAGGCACTCCTGGTCCCACGTGTCAGTTTTTCCACGTTTACATAGTCTTGGCTTACAGATATTCGGGTAGTTTATATTGCTACATTGTATATATCAAGTTTATTGGTATACATTTGCCCATTCCTGTAACCTTGTGATGCCCCTTCTTCTTCTGTTCTCTATACCTTTTTATGACGACTGCTGTACATCTTCGTGTATTTTGCAGACATTTTCCTCTTGCCTCTCTGCACTGTCACTTACCTGGTTGGTCCTAAAACTTCTCATTTTGATACAGCACTTGCAACTGTATTTTAAGTACAGCTTCCATTTGCTCTTTACTATTACAATGTGTATCCATTTATTCAACCAGTTTTTAATCTAGTGTATTAAAATCAAATGTGGGGCTCAGTGTTAGACTGATCCACACACCCCTTTCATATAGCTCAGAGATCTCTGTATCTTGAGGATGGGCAGATAATGGAAGATACCACAGTCTCAGCAATAATATGGAGTTCCTCATTTCTTTGAACAAGCACCTGTGTGACTAAACAAGTGTTGCAAGCAAAGCAGACATTCATGATGAAAATAGCCACAAATGTTTATTGGAATGTAATTGGTTAACAGAAATAAGGGCATTTTCTTTCCTTGCGATGGAACAAGGAGGCGACCAAGTCATTACAGTTCCTTGATGCTCTACATATAAGTGGATTATTCTACTTTAGACTGCATTTCAAGGATTATGGTGGCTGTTGTTAAGACGGCTGCAAAAAAGAGCTTTTGTCTCCAACATTGTTATACATTTGACAGTGTGAAGTGATAATGCACTCATGCTCATGGCTAATATGTTACACTTGTAAATATCTTCAGTTTTTGCAGTGAAAGACTTGAGTAACATGACCTCTGGAGTTTACTAAAGTATTTGAAAGCATGTTATCTGGTGTCATTGCTGCAGTTTGCTTTGCTTTTATATCACTGTTTTGTGTCTTATCTTTGGATCCACCCGAGCTTAGTCTGAAATTGGTAATTTATGATCATCACTGTACTTCAGTAAACAAACACAAAGTAAGTAGCTATGTCATATGAATAACTGTGGAAATGTATTGGCAACTCTTAGTCAGCTCTCTTTGTCAGCCCATCCATTCTGACATCTGCATTTCTTAGATGTTCACAAGGAAGACATTTCTTCCTTTTTTAATTTCTCCATATCTTTTGGGTTTCTAATACCATGACGGGAATGGACCCTATTCCTAAGTCAAAGTATAAGTTCATGAAATTAGGATTGTTTCAATCTTTGATGTCAGCCAGAAGTGCTCTTTGCAGGACCCGCAGTGTTCCCAGTAATGACGCCTTCTGCAGTTTGTATGGAGTTACATGTATCAGAGACATATCTAAATAAGATTGTAGATTCTTTTTTATAAGACCCATTGCTCCTACTACTATTCTAACTGTCTGAGTATCTTTTCTTCCACATTATTCTTGTTTCTGCCTGCAAATCCTGATATTTTATGACTTTGTGTCTCTCTCTGTACACAAGACACTGTAGTCACTGGTGTAGCGATTTCAATGATCAGTGCTACTTTTGTCTTCTATTCAAGGACCACTATATATGATTTTCTCGCATCTGTCTTTTGAACTGTTGGTAATGGGTGATCCCACGTGATGTAGAACATCATCATTCTCTAGGATGCTTTGTGGCTCATGTTTCCAGTGTTTTTCAGCTACTTCACTATTATAATGTTTGCACAATCCCCAGTGTAACAGTCTTGCCACATTATTTTGCCTTTCAGTATACAGTTCTTCTGCCATTAGTATATCACAACCTGCAAAAAGGTGTGCAACCATTTCCAATTCTGTTTTACAAAACCTGCATTTGTCTGTTTCTTCCACGTGTTCAATGGTCTTTGTAAACCAATGTATATGTAGCCCACTATCTTGGGACGCCAATATTAACCTTTTGTCTTTTGGTTTGAATTCGCCTCTCCTTAACCATTCCTGTGTTTGATCCTGATCAACAAGAGGTTCTTCCAGGAGTTTTCTATACTTGTAACTACATTTACGCATTTTCCACATTTCTTGCCTTCTCATGTGATCCTTCACTTATATTATTTTTTTTTTGTTTTTTGACACATTCGGTTGCTGCCTGATTTTTATCTACCTGTGGTTTGATTTCCATTACTGCTTTACGCAGATATGCTTCTGCAAAACATAGAAGGGAAGTCATCTTAGATTTATTCTCCTCATGTTTCAAAACTTTGACTATGTTTGGGTCTTGTGAGGTCAATAGATATGTATGCAGTCCCACAATTGCAGATCTGTACATGTAATCAATTTCAAGGAGGCCCATTCCTCCTTTGGAATGGGGAATACATAATCTTGGTATGCACTGATTTTTATAAATCTTTTGATGAGCATGAAGCATCCTACTTGTTTTCCTGTCTAATCTATCGAACACTTTTTGGGGTCAGTCAATCACTCCAAAGGTTTAACTTAGGACAGGAAGTGCAAATTGGTTTATAGCTTGAATTTTGTTCCTAGATGTCAAAGCTGTTTTCAGAATTAATTTAAGTCTTCTAAAATATACCTTACTAAGTTTTATTCACATTTGTTCATGTTTTATTGTTGATCCTTCATCAGTTCCCAAATATTTATACACTCCCTTGTTCAAGTTCTTTTATATCACGTTCTTGTCCCCAAACTGATGTTTTCTTGGTGCTTCAGCTGTTCTACATTAAAGGTTGCTTTTGCACATTTATCAAGACTAAATGACATTCTTATATCATCTCAAAAAAATGTTGATTACTTGCAGTTGTGCTTTCAGTTCCTCATCGGATGAGCTATACAGTTTAAATCATTGACACGGCCGACTTTAGGCATAGGCACACTAGGCGACCGCCTAGGGAGCTGTAAAGGCCAGCCTCTTAAAGGAAGCAGTTTTTATTTATTTTAATTAACAAAGTTTGCACTCTTCTCAGTGCCAGCCTCTTAAAGGGCGCAGTTTTTAATTATTTTAATTAACAAAGTTTGTGCTCTTCTGGGCGCCCTGCTGAAGTGTAACTGGAAGCCAGAACTATGGGGGAGGGGGGTGAGTGCCCTCCCACTTACAGCTGTAGTTTGGCCAGGACAGTTTATCAAGAGTCTGCTGTAAGAGGAATGTCTTTTTCAGCAGATCCAATGCAGAATGGAATGAAGTACAGGAGGAATGTATTTTTGCAGCAGATCCGATGCAGATGGAATGAAGTACAGGAGGAACGTATTTTTGCAGCAGATCCGATGCAGACGGAATGAAGTACAGGGATGGCTCAAATGCGAGCGAGCAATTTCTTTTTGCAGCAGATCTGATGCAGAATGGAATGAAGTACAGGACTGGCTCAAATGCGAGTGATTTATTGTTGCAGGATGAAATGAAGTACAGGGTGAGTTCTGGTGGGGAATGAAGTAAGGTAAGGAAACTAGGGGTGCGTGTGTGTGTGTGTGTGTGTGGTGGGGAATGAAGTAAGGTAAGGAAACTAAAGGTGTGTGTGTGTGGGGAATGAAGTAAGGTAAGGAAACTAGGGGTGCGTGTGTGTGTGTGTGTGTGTGTGTGTGTGTGGTGGGGAATGAAGTAAGGTAAGGAAACTAAAGGTGTGTGTGTGTGTGTGTGTGTGTGTGTGTGTGTGTGTGTGTGTGTGTGTGTGTGTGTGGTGGGGAATGAAGTAAGGTAAGGAAACTAAAGGTGTGTGTGTGTGTGTGTGTGTGTGTGTGTGTGTGTGTGTGTGTGTGTGTGTGTGTGTGTGTGTGGTGGGGAATGAAGTAAGAGTGTGTGTGTGTGTGTGTGTGTGTGTGTGTGTGTGGTGGGGAATGAAGTAAGGTAAGGAAACTAAAGGTGTGTGTATATGTGTGTGTGTGTGTGTGTGTGTGTGTGTGTGTGTGTGTGTGTGTGTGTGTGTGTGTGTGTGTGTGTGACTGGTCATGCTGAGATCTCTACCCTGTTAACCAAAGCGTACATAAAATAAAAAAAATAAAAATTATAAAGTGAAACATGGCTGCCTGTGTTGCCTAATATCCACCTGATAACATTTGTGACTAAAGGGAATATAATTGGACACACAATGACTATAAGTCATTTCTTCAATTTTGTTAATTTTAAAAAGTGTGTGTAGGGGGGATAAAAAGAAACCAAGAGTAGACCATGGTGGGTTGGGGAATGGTTTGAAAATTTAGGTGCTGCAAATAGAAAGTTGCAGAGATAGGGATTTATAGCCCAGTTCTCATCCGTTTCTGTTACCATGACATTAACTATGAAAGCAGCAGAACATTTTGCAAAAAATGCTAACAGAGAAATATAAATGGGCATATAAACAAATAAACATGCACAGATTTTATATATATATATATATATATATATATATATATATATATATATGGATCACCTTTATATCCTCGAAATCACATTTCGCCGACACACTAATCACCGACACCAAAAGACCGACAACAAAAAATACCAACAACGCAAAACACCGAAAACCATTACACCAACACACTACACGTAAACAACACAGTACACTACATAACATATCCACTATCCCTAACCCAAACCCTAACCCTAAGGTCCGACACTACCGCACACTTACCCTACCTGCACCCTAACCCTAACTCACTTACCCACCCCTAACCCCAAGATCCGACACTACCACGCACTCACCCTGCCTGCACCCTAACCCTAACTCACTTACCCACCCCTAAACCCACAGTCCCTCACTATCGCACACTTACCTGTCTGCTCCCTAACACTAAATCCCTCACTCGATCGCACACTTACCGAGTCCGTCGGGTTCTCACCTTGTCGGTCATCTGCATTGTCGGTGTTTTCGTCCCGTCGATTCGTGTCGTGAAACGTTGTCGGGCATCTGAAGGTGACCCATATATATATCTATATATATATATATATATATATATATATATATATATATATATATATATATATATATATATATAAAATAGAAAGAAAGAGAGCTGTTGTATGGTGCTCATGTTGTGATAGTGTTTATCTGTGATCTGCATATAAAGGCCAACATATTAAACTATGATAACTTCTGAGTCACCAGGCTGACTTATAACTAAATGAGTGCTTGATGTGAAACTAAATGAATATAATTCCTATATGACACCTTGAATCCCAGTACCTCTAAAGAAACTTCTTAGCCCCACTTGCACAAATCTACTTACTCAAGTACATATATCATTGAAATACATGTACCAAACTTAGGTGAGTTTCTTGCAATGACAACAATGACAAAGTAAAGACAGCAGAATCTACATTTTAAGGGTGGATAAGGGTTCTGCACTCCTAAGTATGTCCTCCTTTGTATGAGATGCCTAGCAACTATGAACTTGTTGTCAGTTTTAGTCATTTCTTATTGCAATATTACCAGTTTACCAATTTTTAATGTAATATAGGCAATTAATTCTTCAAGGGCAACAGGCACTGAATTTGTAGATGAAACATTAGATGTAAAGTTGTTTGCCACTGGCAATCTCTTCATTAGTTACAGATTTCTTTAATGTGGAATTGTTCAGATGATTTGTCTTCTGCAGAGATTGTTTGTATTGAATGATATTGGCGAATTGTAATGACAGAAGTCTGAGTAACCTTTTATGGTTGAAATTTTTTGAAATGGGTAGTTTTGCCATTATTGTTTTATATGTTTTGTTTCTTTGCTTATTAAAAGAATGCTTAAAACTACAAATTTAAAACACAGTCTAACAAGTGGTGCTGTATTACATAAGGAATATAACTGAATGCAGTCAGGAAGTTGAATCAAAGAACAAATACATGTATGTATGGCCGTAAAAATGTATGCAAGGAGTCTGTTTTGAAAACAGCCCAAATGTAAACTTAATCCTCCAATGACCAGATGCATTTTCTATAAATATGGGTTTGCATGCAATTTCAGTGGCACAGAATTTTACTGTTCATGCCAAGTCTGTTTTCATTGCAAGATTGAATTGTTTATCAAATGGTTATCTGTGTTTGTGCTATTCTAACTTAAGCTTCTGTACACAGGGAGGAGAGAGGTTGCTATTCTACTTTCCTGAGCTGTAAGGTTTGCTCGCCTACCCAGAGTAAATTAAGCTGTTTAGATTAACCTAAGCAACCCTTTGAAGCAAGGAACATAGGCTTCTATTTACTGAAGACATGACTTTTATAGTAAAGTATGTCTGAAGGAGCAACAGATAAAGCAGGTTTATTAAAGGAAATTTCCATCATCACTTGGAGTTTAAACTACATTACAAGGTATCATTTCTTCTATGCATTTAAATAATAAAAGGAAATGACTGGACTGGCTTTTTTGAGGAGTAAATGGCTGGAGTGGCTTTTTTGGGGGAGTGACCTACCTGTGGGCGTGGCTCGTAGGGGTGTTTTATGAGTATGACATGGGTGGGGCTTAAGGGGTGCCGGAGCACTACTTCGCACAGGGCACCATATCAGCTAAGGCTGGCCCTCCCTGGTGGGAGACCAGAAATGCAAAGATAGCTCCATACTCAGCAGAATTGTAATATAGACTTAGTACTGGAGGAGGAAGAGTTCACAAGGGGTGTAAACCAGAGCCCACCAAGGCAAGAGAAAAAAGTAAGAATTACTTTGCAAATCTGAAAACGTTAAACAAATTCCTGAGGTCTAATGGCTTACCAGCAAGCAGAATGCAATTGCTGAATAGCAGTTGTGTCCTGGTGGGAAACGAGAAATTTAAAGATGACTCCATACTCGGCAGGATTTAAATACAAACTTAGTATTGGGGGAGGGAGATAGCACTGGGGGTGTAAACCAGAGCCCACCAAGACAAGAGAAAAAAGTAAGTATTACTTTACAAATCTGAACACTTTAAACAAATTCCTGAGGTCAAATGGCTTACCAGCAAGTAGAATGTAATTGCTGAAGAGGACATGTGTCCTGGTGGGAGACTAGAAATTTAAAGATGGCTCTATACTCAGCAGGATTCTAATACAGACTTAGTATTAAGGGAAGGGAGAGAGCACAAGGGGTGTAAACCAGAGCCCACCAAGACAAGAGAAAACAATAAGTATTACTTTACAAATATGAACACTTTAAACAAATTCCTGAGGTCTAATGGCTTACCAGCAAGCAAAATGTAATTGCTGAAGAGCACTTGTGCCCTGGTGGGAGACTAGAAATTTAATGATGGCTTCATACTCAGCAGAAATTTAATATAGACTTAGTATTGCGGGGCAGAGATAGCACAAGGGGTTTAAACCAGAGCCCACCAAGACAAGAGAAAAAAGTAAGTATTCCTTTACAAATCTGAACACTTTAAACAAGTTCCTGAGGTCTAATGGCTTACCAGGAAGCAGAATGTAATTGCTGAAGAGCACTTGTGGCCTGGTTGGAGACTAGAAATGTAAAGATGGCTCCATACTCAGCAGGATTCTAACACAGACTTAGTATTGGCGGAAGGAGATAGCACAAGAGACGTAAACCAGAGCCCACCAAGACAAGAGAAAAAAGTAAGTATTACTATACAAATCTGAACACTTTAAACAAATTCATGAGGTCTAACGGCTTACCAGCAAGCAGAATGTAATTGCTGAAGAGCACTTGTGTCCTGGTGGGAGACTAGAAATCTAAAGATGGCTCCATACTCAGCAGGATTCTACCATAGACCCGGAGGGAGATAGCACAAGGGGTGTAAACCAGAGCCCACCAAGACACGAGAAAAAAGTAAGTATTACTTTACAAATCTGAACACATTAAACAAATTCCTGAGGTCTAATGGCTTACCAGCAAGCAGAATGTAATTGCTGAAGAGCACTTGTGTCCGGGTGGGAGACTAGAAATGTATAGATGGCTCCATTCTCAGCAGGATTCTAATAAAAACTTAGTATTGGGGGAGTGAGATATCATAAGGGGTGTTAACCAGAACCCACCAGTACAAGAGAAAAAAGTATTACTTTACAAATCTGAGAACTTTAAACAAATTCTTGAGGTCTAATGGCTTACCAGCAAGCAGAATATAATTGCTGAAGAGCACTTGTGTCCTGGTGGGAGACTAGAAATGTAAAGATGGCTCCATAATCAGCAGGATTCAAATATAGACCTAGTATTGGGGGAGGGAGGTAGCACCAGTGGTGTAAACCAGAGCCCACCAAGACAAGAGAAAAAAATATTACTTTACAAGTCTGTACAATTTAAACAAATTCCTGAGGTCTAATTGATTACCAGCAAGCAGAATGCAATTGGTGAATAGCACTTGTGTCCGGGTGGGAAACTAGAAATTTAAAGATGGCTCCATACTCAGCAGGATTCTAATATAGACTTAGTATTAAGGGAAGGAGATACCACAATGGGTGTAAACTTGAGCCCACCAACACAAGAGAAAAAAGTAAGTATTACTTTACAAATATGAACACTTTAAACAAATTTCTGAGGTCTAATGGCTTACCAGCAAGCAGAATGTAATTGCTGAACTGCACTTGTGTCCTGGTGGGAGACTAGAAATTTAAAGATGGCTCCATACTCAGCAGGATTCTAATATAGACTTAGAATTTGGGAAGGGAGATGACACAAGGGGTGTAAACCAGAGCCCACCAGGACAAGAGAAAACAGTAAGTATGACTTTACAAATCTGAACACTTTAAATAAATTCCTAAGGGCTAATGGCTTACCAGCAAGGGGAATGTAATTGCTGAAGAGCACTTGTGTCCTGGTGGAAGACTAGAAATTTAAAGATGCCTCCATACTCAGTAGGATTCTAATATAGACTTAGTATTGGGGCGAGATAGCTCAAGGGGTTTAAACCAGAGCCCACCAAGACAAGAGAAAAAAAGTAAGTATTCCTTTACAAATCTGAACACTTTAAACAAGTTCCAGAGGTCTAATGGCTTACCAGGAAGCAGAATGTAATTGCTGAAGAGCACTTGTGTCCTGGTTGGAGACTAGAAATGTAAAGATGGCTCCATACTCGGCAGGATTCTAATATAGACTTGGTATTGTTGGGTGGGAGATAGCACAAGGGGTGTAAACCAGAGCCCGCCATGACAAGAGAAAAAAATATTACTTTACAAATCTGAACACACTGAAGAGCACTTGTGCCCTGGTGGGAGACTAGAAATGTAAAGATGGCTCCATAATCAGCAGGATTCTAATATAGACTTAGTATTGGGGGAGGAAGATGGCACAAGGGGTGTAAACCAGAGCCCACCAAGACGAGAGAAAAAAGTAAGCATTACTTTACAAGTCTGTGCACTTTAAACAAATTCCTGAGGTCTAATGGCTTATCAGCGAAGATAATGTAATTGCTGAAGAGCACTTGTGTCCTGGTGGGAGACTAGAAATGTAAAGATGGCTCCATAATCAGCAGGATTCTAATATAGACTTTGTAATGGCGGAGGGAGGTAACACAAGGGGTTTAAACCAGAGCCCACCAAGACAAGATAAAAAGTAAGTATTACTTTAAAAATCTGTACACTTTAAACAAATTCCTGAGGTCTAATGGCTTACCAGCAAGCAGAATCCAATTTCTGAATAGCACTTTTGTCCTGGTGGGAAACAAGAAATGTAAAGATGGCTCCATACTCAGCAGGATTGTAATATAGACTTAGTATCTGAGGAGGGAGATTTCCCAAGGGGTTTACACCAGAACCAACCAAGACAAGAGAATAAAGTAAGCATTACTTTACAAATCTGAACACTTTAAACAAATTATTGAGGACTAATGGCTTACCAGCAAGCAGAATGTAATTGCTGAAGAGCACTTGTGCCCTGATGGGAGACTATAAATTTAGAGATGGCTCCATACTCTGCAGGATTCTAATATAGACTTAGTATTGGGGGAGGGAGATAGCACAAGGGGTGTAAACCAGAGGCCACCAAGGCAAGAGAAAAATGTAAGTATTACTTTACAAATCTGAACACCTGTAACAAATTACTGAGGTCTAATGGCTTACCAGCAGGCAGAATGTAATTGCTGAAGAGCACTTGTGTCCTGGTGGGAGACTAGAAATGTAAAGATGGCTCCATACTCAGCAGGATTCTAATATAGACTTAATATTGGGGTAGGGAGATAGCACACGGGGTGTAAACAAGAGCCCACCAAGACAAGAGAAAAAAATAAGTATTATTTTACAAATCTGAACACTTTAAACAAAATCCTGAGGTATATTGGCTTACCAGCAAGCAGAATGTAATTGCTGAAGAGCACTTGTGTCCAGGTGGGAGACTAGAAATGTATAGATGGCTCCATTCTCAGCAGGATTCTAATAAAAACTTAGTATTGGGGCAGTGAGATATCACAAGGGGTGTTAACCAGAACCCACCAGTACAAGAGAAAAAAGTAAGTATTACTTTACAAATCTGAGAACTTTAAACAAATTCCTGAGGTCTAATGGCTTGCCAGCAAGCAGAATGTAATTGCTGAAGAGCAGTTGTGTCTTGGTGGGAGACTAGAAATTTAAAGATGGCTCCATACTCTGCAGGATTCTAATATAGACTTAGTATTGGGGGAGAGAGGTAGCACTAGTGGTGTAAACCAGAGCCCACCAAGACAAGAGAAAAAAGTATTACTTTACAAATCTGTACAATTTAAACAAATTCCTGAGGTCTAATGGCTTACCAGCAAGCAGAATGCAATTGGTGAATAGCACTTGTGTCCTGGTGGGAAACTAGAAATTTAAAGATGGCACCATACTCGGCAGGATTCTAATATAGACTTAGTATTAAGGGAAGGGAGATATCACAAGGGGTGTAAACCAGAGCCCACCAAGACAAGAGAAAAAAGTAAGTATTACTTTACAAATCTGAACACTTTAAACAAATTCCTGATGTGTAATGGCTTACCAACAAGGAGAATGTAATTTCTGAAGGGTACTTGTGTCCTGGTGGGAGACTAGAAATTTAAAGATGGCTCCATACTCAGCAGGATTCTGAAATAGACTTAGTATTGGGGGGGGGGTAACACAATGGGGTTTAAACCAGAGCCCACCAAGACAAGAGAAAAAAGTAAGTATTACTCTACAAATCTGAACACTTTAAACAAATTTGTGAGGTTAATTGCACCAGCAGCCAGAGAATGCTGAAGAGCACTTGTGTCCTGGTGGGAGACTAGAAATGTAAAGATGGCTCCATACTAAGCAGGATTCTAATATAGACTTAGTATTGGGGAGGGAGATAGCACAAGGGGTGTAAACCAGAGCCCACCAAGACAAGAGAAAAAAGTAAGTATTTCTTTACAAATCTGAACACTTTAAACAAATTCCTGAGGTCTAATGGCTTATCAGCAAAGAGAATGTAATTGCTGAAGAGCACTTGTGTCCTGGTGGGAGACTAGAAATGTAAAGATGGCTCCATAATCAGCAGGATTCTAATATACACTTAGTAATGTTGGAGGGAGGAAACACCAGGGGTTTAAACCAGAGCCCATCAAGACAAGATAAAAAGTAAGTATTACTTTACAAATCTGTACACTTTAAACACATTCCTGAGGTCTAATGGCTTACCAGCAAGCAGGATCCAATTTCTGAATAGCACTTATGTCCTGGTGGGAAACAAGAAATTTCAAGATGGCTCCATACTCAGCAGGATTGCAATATAGACTTAGTATCTGAAGAGGGAGATTTCACAAGGGGTTTACACCAGAGCCAACCAAGACAAGAGAAAAAAATAAGTATTACTTTACAAATCTGAACACTTTAAACAAATTACTGAGGAATAATGGCTTACCAGCAAGCAGAATGTAATTGCTGAAGAGCACTTGTGTCCTGGTGGGAGACTAGAAATTTATAGATGGCTCCATACTCGGCAGGATTCTAATATAGACTTAGAATTGGGGGAGGGAGATAGCACAAGGGATGTAAACCAGAGGCCACCAAGGCAAGAGAAAAAAGTAAGTATTACTTTACAAATATGAGCAACTTAAACAAAATCCTGAGGTCTGGCTTACCAGCAGGCAGAATGTAATTGCTGAAGAGCACTTGTCTCCTGCTGGGAGACTAGAAATGTAAAGATGGCTCAATTCTCAGCAGGACTATAATAAAAACTTAGTATTGGGGGAGTGAGATATCACAAGGGGTGTTAACCATAGCCAACCAGTACAAGAGAAAAAAGTAAGTATTACTTTACAAATCTGAGCACTTTAAACAAATTCCTGAGGTCTAATGGCTTGCCAGCAAGCAGAATGTAATTGCTGAAGAGCACTTGTGTCCTGGTGGGAGACTAGAAATTTAAAGATGGCTCCATACTCAGCAGGATTCTAATATAGACTTAGTATTGGGGGAGGGAGGTAGCACAATGGGTGTAAACCAGAGCCCACCAAGAAAAGAGAAAAATGAAGTATTACTTTACAAATATAAACACTTTAAACAAATTCCTGAGGTCCAATGGCTTACCAGCAAGCAGAATGTAATTGCTGAAGAGCACTTGTGTCCTGGTGGGAGACTAGAAATTTAAAGATGGCTCCATACTCAGCAGGATTCTAATATAGACTTAGTATTGGGGAGGGAGATAGCACAAGGGGTGTGAACCAGAGCCCACCAAGACAAGAGAAAAAAGTAAGTATTACTTTACAAATCTGAACACTTTAAACAAATTCCTGAGGTCTAATGAAGCCACCAGCAAGCAGAATGTAATTGCTGAAGAGCACTTGTGTCCTGGTGGGAGACTAGAAATTTAAAGATGGCTCCATACTCAGCAGGATTCTAATATAGACTTAGTATTGGGGGAAGGAGATAACACAAGGGGTGTAAACCAAAGCCCACCAAGACAAGAGAAAACAGCAAGTATTACTTTACAAATCCATACACTTTAAACAAATTCCTAAGGGCTAATGACTTACCAGCAAGCAGAATGTAATTGCTGAAGAGCACTTGTGTCCTGGTGGGAGACTAGAAATTTAAAGATGGCTCCATACTCAGCAGGATTCTAATATAGACTTAGTATTGGGGCGAGATAGCACAAGGGGTGTAAACCAGAGCCCACCAAGATAAGAGAAAAAAGGAAGTATTACTTTACAAACCTGAACACTTTCAACAAATTCCTGAGGTCTAATGACTTACCAGCAAGCAGAATGTAATTGCTGAAGAGCACTTGTGTCCTGTTGGGAGACTAGAAATGTAAAGATTGCTCCATACTCAGCAAGATTCTAATATAGACTTAGTAATGGGGGATGGAGGTAACACAAGGGGTTTAAACCAGAGCCCACCAAGACAAGATAAAAAGTAAGTATTACTTTACAAATCTGTACACTTTAAACAAATTCCTGAGGTCTAATGGCTTACCAGCAAGCAGAATGTAATTGCTGAAGAGCACTTGTGTCCTGGTGGGAGACTAGAAATTTAAAGATGGCTCCATACTCAGCAGGATTCTAATATAGACTTAGTATTGGGGAGGAGATAGCACAAGGGGTGTAAACCAGAGCCCACCAAGACAAGAGAAAAAAGTAAGTATTACTTTACAAATCTGAACACTTTAAACAAATTCCTGAGGTCTAATGGCTTACCAGCAAGCAGAATGTAATTGCTGAAGAGCACTTGTGTCCTGGTGGGAGACTAGAAATTTAAAGATGGCTCCATACTCAGCAGGATTCTAATATAGACTTAGTATTGGGGAGGGAGATAGCACAAGGGGTGTAAACCAGAGCCCACCAAGACAAGAGAAAAATGAAGTATTACTTTACAAATCTGAACACTTTAAACAAATTCCTGAGGTCTAATGGCTTACCAGCAAGCAGAATGTAATTGCTGAAGAGCACTTGTGTCCTGGTGGGAGACTAGAAATTTAAAGATGGCTCCATACTCAGCAGGATTCTAATATAGACTTAGTATTGGGAGAGTGAGATATCACAAGGGGTGTTAACCAGAGCCCACCAGTACAAGAGAAAAAAGTAAGTATTACTTTACAAATCTGAACACTTTAAACAAATTCCTGACGTCTAATGGCTTACCAGCAAGCAGAATGTAATTGCTGAAGAGCTTTTGTGTCCTGGTGGAAGACTAGAAATGTAAAGATGGCTCCATACTCAGCAGGATTCTAATATAGACTTAGTATTGGGGGAGGGAGATAGCACAAGGGTGTAAACGAGAGCCCATCAAGACAAGAGAAAAAAGTATTACTTTACAAATCTGAAAACTTTAAACAAATTCCTAAGGTCTAATGGCATACCAGCAAGCAGAATGTAATTGCTGAAGAGCACTTGTGTCTTGGTGGGAGACTACAAATTGTAAGATGGCTCCATACTTGGCAGGATTCTAATATAGACTTAGTATTGGGGGAGGGAGATAGCACAAGGGGTGTAAACCAGAGCCCACCAAGACAAGAGAAAAAAGTAAGTATTACTTTACAAATCTGAACACTTTAAACAAATTCCTGAGGTCTAATGGCTTACCAGCAAGCAGAATGTAATTGCTGAAGAGCACTTGTGTCCTGGTGGGAGACTAGAAATTTAAAGATGGCTCCATACTCAGCAGGATTCTAATATAGACTTAGTATTGAGGAGGGAGATAGCACAAGGGGTGTAAACCAGAGCCCACCAAGACAAGAGAAAAAAGTAAGTATTACTTTACAAATCTGAACACTTTAAACAAATTCCTGAGGTCTAATGGCTTACCAGGAAGCAGAATGTAATTGCTGAAAAGCACTTGTGTCCTGGTGGGAGACTAGAAATTTAAAGATGGCTCCATACTCAGCAGGATTCTAATATAGACTTAGTATTGGGGAGGGAGATAGCACAAGGGGTTTAAACCAGAGCCCACCAAGCCAAGATAAAAAGTAAGTATTACTTTACAAATCTGTACACTTACAAATTCCTGAAGTCTAATGGCTTATCAGCAACCAGAATCCAATTGCTGAATAGCACTTGTGTCCTGGTACGAAATGAGAAATTTAAAGATGACTCCATACTCGGAAGGATTCTAATATAAACTTAGTATTCAGGGAGGGAGATAGCACTGGGGGTGTAAACCAGAGCCCACCAAGACAAGAGAAAAAAGTAAGTATTACTTTTCAAATCTGAACACTTTAAACAAATTCCTGAGGTCTAATGGCTTACCAGCATGCAGAATGTAATTGCTGAAGAGGACGTGTGCCCTGGTGGGAGACTAGAAATTTAAAGATGGCTCTATACTCAGCGGATTCTAAAATAGACTTACCCCGGGATTCATGAAGCTCGGCACAAGGCCGGCGATAGGCTTGCGCTGACCATGTGGCATGTAGATGCCGCTGTAGCTCCATATGCATATTAATGAAGGTGCACTGCCGCCACAGCCAAATGCATAGGAAATGAGCACGAGTGCATGGGGCATGTCGAAGTGCAGCAGGGAGGCATGGAAATGTCGGCTGTTGACGTGCAACCTAAAATGCTGAATATTACATTCTGCCTGCAATATTAATCACACCTGTAAGTATCCATGGATACTGAAACGTATGCAAAGAATGCAAGACAGTTCTTGCAAACACAAGAAGCAAACACAAATGCATGTTAGCGAATATCGAGTCTCCATTCCTCCAACAAATGACAATTAAAACCGTGTGCCCGTAGTCCAATGCAGTGTACATAGTTATACCAAGTGGAAGTGAAACGCATCATGTTAGTGCGCCAATAATAGCTACGTTTAGCACAATGGTCAGGGTTACCACCTGTCCCACATTGTGAGGGATAGTACACAGCTGGGCAGCTGTGTCCATACCGAAACCATTCTAAGTGTAAAATATCCTGCGACCGTATGACATAAGTATGTCCCACATTGCATGCAATAGTCACGTACAATAGTAATAGCTATATGTAACATACCACGTTACAAGAAATAGAATAAGCAAGTATACAAAACAGACAGAGTATATAAACTGCTACAACAATAAGCCAACATGTAGACATAAAACAAAAGTAGTATCCATAGTATGACCGTGGGTATGTGTCGTCCTGTAGAATCCGATTTGTGTCCGGAAAATATCCCATGCTGGCAATATGAAAATGTAGCAACCCTACCAATGGTCAGAGCATTCACACAATAACTGGCCAGCCTCTGAATCACCCACAAAACCAGTGACCTTTGGAGGAAAGGTGTTGAATGACACTTGAATGACCAATGACAGTAATTAAGAGTAATAGACGCATTTAACTGCAGAAAACAAGTATTAATACATATGGCTCTGAATCTGTCAACACTTTTCAAGTTAATAGTACTAATATTGTAGAAGTGTCTGTGATTGTCCCTGATTTGTCATTGCCTTGTCCCTGCCACTATTAGATGTGTGGACATCTGTGGAATGGTAGCCTTTCTAACAGTGAGGTTGAGGCTACGTATAGCATGCTGGTATTGCCATACATGCCTGTGAGTACTCCACATTTACACATGGGAAACTGCAAACACTGGTACTTATTGGCACATGCAATTAGACCATAAGGAGGGAAGCAGGGCATCATTACCAACATGCTGCTACTGTTGTTACCAAGATGTAAACATACAACAATGCATTCTAACTGCAAACACTGAAACGTAATGGCACATGCAATTAGACCTTAAGGAGGGAAGCAGGGCATAATTACCAACATTTTGTTACTGTTGTTACCAAGACACATACTGTGAACATATAACAATGCATTCTAAACCTGTACTACATGGTATGTCTGCTGCATGTCAACAGTACACAACAAATGTAATATACACTTATCTCACTATTCTGTTCACCCTGTGCATCAGACCATATGAGCATGTCCCTGCACCTATGGTGTGGATGACAGGGATGCAGCACAGGCATCATCATATGCACAGTGTGATAATGTTTGCCAAGGGCATAGGCTGCACCAGTGGATGACATCATGTGTGTGGGTTAGGGCCGGTGATCTGATTGGACATGTGTGGTTGTTATGCATGTGGGTGTTGCGGTGCCCTACAGATGTTTCTGCTGTGTGCATGTATGTGTGCACACAGTTCTGCCATGTGTCCAGCCTACACAGGGGTATTATTGACAGCTCCAGATTGTACAGACCAGGATGTACAGCTCACTGTGTCCGGCCATGGCCACGTGACCTGTGCCTGCCAGGGGTTGCACGGGCACTACCAGGCAGAGGTACAGATTGGCTACTGTCCGATGACACATGTCCACTGGAACCATGTCCCCACTGGGAATGTCCAGGGCCACATCCACATGGCCTGCTGTGTCCTGGTATGGACAGCGAAGCACCAGCTGCACTGCTACTGCTACCGGCACTATGGGAGTGGGCATGTGAGGTAACTCATTCATGTAGACCTGCATCAGGTGGTGTAGCTGGCCTATGTCCACGTGGCCTACACCTCACTCCTACCAGATGTTCCAGCACAGACAGCTCACACTCATGGATTGCCATGCCACGGTCAAGGATTCCAACCATGTCACCCAATCGCCTGTCCAGAATGTCAGCAATCTGCTGTTGAGCATTTGCCAGTGCCTGGATGTTGTCATTTAAAGAATGGATAGCAGCCCTCTGAAGCCTCTTCCCTTCTCTGTTCTGCCGTTCAGCACTTTTAGCAGATGTGCATGAGCATTGAAGGGTAGTATGAGGCGTCTACATTGCTATACAGTGTGAAGTATAGACACTGTGCCATTGCATGGCATCATGAGGCATCTATATTGCTATACAGTGTGGAATACACACACAGTACATAGCCATGACTGTGTGCATACACATTACATAAATACTGTGGATTGTGACCCACGTCGCTGAGGTGTATACATACTAAACCATGCTGTGTCATGTGACACGGATCACACCCCTGCACAACTACTAAAATGTCTTAGCTGCCTGGCAACCATGTCCACACATGGCAGACTTGTCAATACACCATGTCCCACATGACATTTATGTACCACACACACAAGGTGCACGGCTGACAGTGATGTCCAACAGCAGCAAGGGAAATGTATGGTATCTGTTGCCTGATGTGGTGTCTATATCTGTGGAAGCTGTACAGGTGACTACTGTCATGCTGTGACACAGTCATGATGTTCAACACATCTTATATGGTCGAATTAAGTGACACCTCCACAAGCTGTGCACAGGCTTTTAGGATGTCCAGTGTTCCACATCAACTATATAACCATTCAACAAAGGCTATAGTTGGACCATGTGGGGACAATGTGCAACAGGGTGTATACACATCACATCTACTGTGTGTTGCTACATGTCTCTGGCCATCCTCCATGGCCATGTGTGAACATGTGTTGGCCAAATGTTTGTGATGGCCATCTATCTCACATGTCTGTGTTGTCCCATATGACATACACCCATAAATGTCAGATATATTACTGTCCACATGGTTATGTAGACAAAGAGTTGTATGTTTGGTATGTGGGGTATGTTTTATGGGATAGTGAGACAATGTTGCAGCCGGAACACTACATGTCTGGGACATGTCAGATGGCACATCACAATGTGTGCACCCATTGCAGGGGCATATTCCACAATGGTGAATCCTGTGGGCTGCCCATATCCCAGCTCACTCTGTGGTACTGTTTATGTACCACACATGTGTTGTTCCAATGTATAGTACATATTCCTACATTGAACAACCTCCATGAATATGCACAGCTGTCACACATCTAATGACAGATACTGTGGTTTCATGTCAGTGTTTCATTTAGTTTGTATATATTGCACATGGGTAGCCAGTGTGATTGATGACAGATGCGACCTGTATATCGTGACTGGACCATACATTATGTGTACATGTGTTAACTGGCCACATGGTGAATAGATCTATGCATTAACATGCCTGATACTGATAACTGTTTCACCTGCAATGGACTGCTGTGTCGCATGAGGTACCTGTATAGGGGTGACACAGCAGTTTTATCATTATCCATGACTGTATGACAGCTACAGGCTGCACTGTGCATGTTAACATGTTCACCTGTACAATAGCATATAGTATGCAGTATGCACATGTGTGCATACACTAATACTATGGTATGTGATGCATATGATGTTACATTACATATTGTACAGTGACACATGCAACTAAATGGGATATAATAGTTATATGTGCAGTAGTGACTTACCAGGCAACTCCAGGCTCGGTGGTTGGGAGTCACCCACCTCCACGATGGCAGCTAGTGTTTGTGGATGCTGTTCTGAGGGGGGTCCCCAGGCTGGCCAGTATCTCCTTGGTAGGTGTGAGTGGGGGCTGGGTTGATAGCCCACCACCTGTTCTACCTTGTTCCCTGGTGATTGCATTGGCATGCTGTTTCGCATGCCATATCAGGTCCATGCAGTGTCTGGCATGGTAGGTGTGGACCCACATCATTAACCCTCCTGCGAAGTTCCTGCCACAGGTCATCATGCTGCTGGGCATGCTGTGGCATATGGCTGAACAATACCTCATAGTTATCATGGAGGCATGGTATGAGGGCATCATCCTCCAAGCGGCTATATGCTGGCAGGCATGAACGAGGCACTATCTGGAAGACATAATGATGGAGACAGGTCACAGTATCTCAGAGATGCACAGAGATACAGTTGCACATACATGTGTACTAAATCTAGTACATATGAACAGTTATCTTTGCAAATCATCATGACACTGACACGACTGACATGTTTGCGTCACACACATATGGTTGTGCATTGGTTATCATCACCATATATGTGTCACCTCATTACATTGCTCATACCCATGTGAATCTTGATGTGGGCATGTCTGTTTGCCTGTACTGGTGTTCTTATCTATCAGCACATGCCTGGATGTGTCCACAGTAATGCTGTTGACCTTGATGCTGTGTATATGTCACATATCAACACATACACTGCCTTAACGGACATGAGCAGTGACAATGCAAACATGTGCATGGAAACCTTTACATGAATGTGTTTTGCCATATACATCTACACGGTACTGTACAGCAGTTCAACATCCTGCCACGTATCGCCTGTGTTGCACATGTGATACACATGGGACAATAGCTAACGGATGTTGGCATGATGGTTATCAATTATAGCATGTACGGACAAGGTCATGCAGTAGTGTGTATGCCCTGGGCCATGTATGGGCATAGGATGTGAGGTTTTCTAGCTGTACCCAACAGCCATGTTGCCACCGCCAGGTGCATCAGTGCCACATTACTGATCCAGATAGTTAATGATACATCTACCATGCGGTCATCGCACCATGTATGACAGAGATGGCATGTGCAGCTTTGATGGACAGGGTTGCATGGTATGGCAGGAGTATGTAACATGTATGGCACAGGGATCTGTCCAGCGTGTGGCGATCCTTGTAGTAGGAAGGTGGCTGTCCATGACGTATGTCTTTCAGATCAGGATAGCATGTCCAACATCACAGTGTTGCACATGTCTTTATGCAAGGTAGCCAGCATGCTGCATAGTGGAGGTGAGGCTTGTGAAGGCTGGTGTCACCCATCCACGCATGGCCAATACCCCTTAAAGGTGATATGTGATCCGATATTGGTCACCCGAGTGCTGAGTATGCCTGTCCAATGATCTCCATGCTCATGGATGGCACCCTGTCATTACTTGGGTGCCTCGTATGACTACCTAATAGGCCTGGAGATGTCACCAGCTCAGGGAGGTAAACTGCACAGCACCATCCCTTACACACAGTGTCCATAATGTTGACCGCTGCCTAGGTGGTAGTTAATGGGTACAGAGTTATTAACCTAGAGGTGACAATGCTATAAGCAGCTGTCAGATTGTGCACATATGTCACGCACCTCACCCACAAAGCCCATTCTGTATGTTGTCCACAACACTGAGACAGCTATTGCTCCTAGGTCATGGCCATTCACATCCTTACATACGCAGATACCTCCCATTTGTCTGTGTGGTATGGGCTACAATGAGGGGGAGTACAAAACATTAACCCTGTTTTATTGTAGCTGCCACTGGTGTGATATGCACATGTCACTCAGACACCTTTTGTAGTGTTGCTTCTGTCAACAGGCCACTGGTAGAACACTCCTATAACATGCAAAGGTACATCTAGTATACTCAGTGTAGCTGGAACATAGTATGGGTGATGATGTCCTATGACCTGTCACAGGTATGCTATGCAGTGTGAAATCATCCGTACTGTCATCTACATCTGTACTGCTATCATCTATGTTGATTAAGGTTCATGGACTTGCAGACCATACTCAGCAGGGTAATAGTGCAGTGCCTCCCATTATGACTGGCGTCCACTTGTGGGTTGCAGTGGGTTTATATTATCCAACACCCTATCTGTATTGCATATTCATGCTCAGCACTTGTTCAGAACATGTAAGCACTTCATGAGCTGCTAATTACTATAGCACCCATTCCAACTCATTTCCTACAAGTACACTGTTTGTCCTTACATTTCCAGCTTGCTTACAACAGCACAAACGTACCTCACATATCTTGTGAGACATGGTTGAATACACAGGCATGTCCAAGTGTCAATTACCAGTGCTATTGCCTGTCTATATGATGAATATGGCAAACATGAGGCAATATAGCAATTGTCTCATGTACACAGTCAATGCTCACCTCCCAACATATGACACTACAGCCTGTGGGAGATGCACATATGTAGCCATGCTGGGGGTAATGCTATCTCCAACCCAGACTGAACCTGACATTCATATGGGGATGTTAAACATTTGCAACACACCCCCACTCATCATATAGTCTCACTAGATCTCCACCACCACAGGCCACACATAGTATGACTACGGCATTTGCGGAACCTCTCCATACTCTCTGTGTAGGCAACAGAGGCAGCCCGCATCACCAAACACAACACCAATTACTTATAGCCCACAGACTCATGTGTGTCCATCAACTACAGCCAATAGGGTGCTATAACATATCCAACACACTAGTCATAGGTGACTCTGTAGGCGGTCACACTGATGTCCCACTCAGCAGGCTACACAAGGCGATAGTCGCTTATATCTGGCTGTCAGGTAACAGGATCCGCAACATAACCTATGCACTCATGCCACACCTCACCAGGTACAATTTGACTGTCATTCTCCATGTTAGTGTGACTGCCCTGAGATGCAACTTCCTGGACTACATGTACAGGGACATGCAATAGCTCTCCGGTCTTGTAGCCCAGGAAGGTATCGCCCAAGCCCTGAGAAGCATTCTGCATTCTGCATTCATCCAGACTGATACCACTGTACAATGACTGAATGTTTCACTTCAACAGTTGCCTGTGCTTCTGCTGTCATTCAACAGGCATCCAGTATCTGTCTGCTTTGAATGACATGGTCGACAAAACACGATGATTTAGCACAGATGACCTGCACCTGTCAGCCCTAATACATGCTCCTATATAAATAAATCAGAACATAATACAGCAAAACCAGGTAACAAATGCATCTTCATCTGATGTAATGTGGAATGATCATATGGATTGACCTGACTGTGGGGGCAGTTCACTGACATTATGCAGAACACATTTCAGTCATGTACCAGCTGGGACCACGGCGGAGGTGTATACATATTTCCTCATGCACACCTTCACATGCACTTAACTGATCAGGTATTGATTAGAACAATAATAGAGGTGGAATGTTATATATTGTAACTTGCTACAGTTACCCCAGTGATGGTATTTTGTACTACTGGATGTAGGGTTCGGTTGTGGATATGACACCAATTTAGTGTCATTACTGACATGTTTTACTCCCTGGTGGATCATACCATCATCCTCCCAGATACAATTAGACAGTTCTGGTGATTTTGTTATGTGGTGTTTATGTATGCCTGCTGGTTGGTACACAAACATACATCATGTTCATGTACTTTGCACCCTCTATACTTTCAGACATGCTCCTTTTATTTATGTCTATGGACACATGTGCATATTGACAGTGGTGCACAAATTTGGGGTACTCCTGGTGGTCATATCTTGTGGGTATGTTTACATGGATCATTATAAAAGAGCTGGACTGTTATACAGAACTGGGTGTGCTTGGTGGACATCATTGTACCAAATCCTCACATCTGCAATAGGGATAGCCAAAGTGGTTATGATGTCACAGGATAGACACTCAGGCTGGCCTGTGAATGACATTCACCAAATATAGGTGGGCCAAATGGTTGGACCATGGGATGTATGAACACTGTACTGCCATGGGCCTGCATGGGACCCACACTATGTCTACAAGGTGACTGGACTTTCCTGAATGGGCAAGAAGGATCATGATTGACAGATGATACACCCTCCAGAGGACATGACATACCAGTTAATGATGGTATCACATACTTTTGGACTCCTTTGGATGCACATACACCAGATCCAGGTTTGGCACACACATGTGACTTAGGGACAGTTTGCTTGTCCATATCCTGATGTTGTATACACTCATCTGATGGGTTTTCAGGCTTCCTGTGAATACATACATACCCACATTGTATGTTGATGGCAGTACCACACATGCATACATGTGAGTACACTGACATGTATAATATTCACTTTGCACTCTTGTATCACTGGTAGGTTTTCACAATATGAGGTACCCCAGAAGATACATGTGAAAGATTCAGTGACATGGGATAATATGTATGTCATTGTTCTGGTTATAAATGGCTTGCAGTATGACAGCATCACTGCATATCATGATACTCATGTACAACACATATGCCACTGCATGGATTATACATGCATAAATTAATAATGCACGGATGGACATACCTGGTTTACCTGAATCTTTGGGTCACAAAGGACTCATATGGTACCTAACTATGAACCTGTGAAGCTATTACATGTCCTTTGTGCATGGATAACTAAGTAGCTCTTCCATTTCAATTAGCTATCATGCTGTTACACTCTCCCGTGACTATAAGCCATATGTATCCTGTTATTATTGTATATTGTACATGCCAATAGACATACCTTTTGTTTGCATGATATAACAGTTATGCTGTGTAAAATATCTGACATATCTACCTACAATACTGTACATTACACATATTTTAAACATTATCCCATAATGCAAAGCATACTTGCACAGCAGAACCAACTTAGGCATGTTATTCTCATTATATGCCCATACACATGCCTACTGTGACAGTATATCAACATATACTATCCCCTGTTATGGCACGTACTTGTTGGACAAACCATACCACTGACGGCGGGTGGTGTGGAATTGTTGTGTTTAAAGCACTTATGTAGCATCCCTTGTGGTGTATGAGATGTTTACCTTGTGGCCCACAGCAGGACACACAATTTCTACAAGTGTTACTATGCTCAACAAGACATTACTACATAATACCTTTTCCCACTTTATGCATTGCATACACTTTAATTAATACAGAACAGGCTCTACATACACTAACATACTGAGTGTTCTACATACCTTGTTAGCGTTCCGAGTCTTCGTAGATATCTGTCTTACACCTTTCCTGTTTAAACAGTTCTGTGGTATGAGCATACGGTTTGAATGTATGACAAGGCATCCTTATATACGTAGATACCTGTAACGTGGTATCCTGCCACCAATTGGTGTTCCTGAGTAAATTATTACATGCACATCAGCTGTGCAGCTACTCCATTCACCAATTATGCGGCAACAGTGGGGTATAATTGAATACTCCACTTGGGCGTTGGCCTTTTGCCCTACCTTTGAGGGAGACGGCCTGTATGTGTTTTGTTGTGAGGAACTGCAACTATTTGGAGAGACACGGATATTTTGAATTCATATCCCCCGTGGATTGTGTGTGATGGCTAGAGTATGTAGTTCTACATGTGAGTGTACCTGTCATCTCAACCATATGATAAGGGACTATTGCAAACAAAACCTGTAACATCGCCATCCGTTCCATTATACAACAGCTACGATTTCACATGGCGCCATTACAAGTGTGTCTCTCACAAGGTATGTTAACGCTTCTACAGATGTAATTGAGTGAGTGGATGTCTGTGATGTTATTACAGTCTGTATTGCAATTGCTTCAGGTGTGGGGGAGATGTAGGTGGGAGTACATAGCATATACAGGTTTGTGGGGACTGCATTTATACATATTTCATATGTGTGTGTGGGCTCCTTCCCTAATTGAAGACCTATCATTTAGTAGACTAAAACTATGGTTGTTGCAGGCTCATACATTGAGCCATTGTTAATTGGTTCCTATATAGCATGCAGGTGAGTTTGATACTTCAATCCCTCCGGAAATACATCGATATGAAAGGGAATGTTACTAAATGACAGCTATCTCGTGTATTTCTGTCACAGATATTTGCACTCATTGCAGTTGTGTTGGTGACTGAACCTCTTTGGCTTGGGTTGCCACCTTTTCAAATGGCCATAGTGGGACATTTGCAGGACACACATTGGTGTTTAGAGGCCGACAAATACCCATGGTCAGTACACAGGACAGAACGTACTTTTATCCTAAATACATACTTATTCTTGTAGCACTTTAGCTACTTATCATGTTTCTTGTAACATTTACATATTTTAGATACAGGAATAACTATTTAATGCAACTATTACATAATATATGGGACATAATTATGTCCTACAATCTCGGACATTTGCCCTTTTTAATATTTGTTGTCAGGACTCAACTGCCCAAGGAGGGGCTGTCCCTCTCAAAGTGGGACAGGTGGTAACTGTATGCCTATGGCCAGCTATGACCACACCTACTGTAATGATCTACCTCCGAGTTAGCACTAACAGACACATGATGCAAACACACACACACACACACACACACACACACACACACACACACACATTACAGTCCCACAGAAATGCACATGGCACCCTCAACACACACTTACACAGACTACAGCAATCACACAAACACACTTGAACACAGTACCTACCTGGACCGCAGCGCCGGCAGCGATAACTAAATGTCCCTTAACATTGTGATAATATTACTCGTGGTTCTAGTGTTCCGGTACTGTGGTCTTTCGGTCTTTAAGCCTCGTGATTACGCGTGTCGGTATGTAAAACATTCGATAGTTGGCAGTATCCTATTTATTTGTACCTCCATGGTTGTGTACATGTCGTTGACCTATCTATATTTGCAGATATAGGTGAATCCGTATATATCGACATATATCTCTCTATCACCCTTTCTATCTCTATTATATATATATATATATATATATAGAGAGAGAGAGAGAGAGAGAGAGAGAGAGAGTGAACACACTTTTCTTTGTGTACATGGTGGTGTATACTGTTTCCTGAACTCCGCATGTTTGTGTTTTAACCTGTCACAATACACACCTGCCATTGGTACATCTCGGGTAGCTTAGTGTTAGGTGATTGTGTACATGATTGCGTGTTCTACTCCTGGCAGTGGTCATTTTACCTTTCAGAGCAGGCACTATTAGTACAGGGGTGAATAATGTTAGTTTCACCTATTCTGGGCATCACTGACCATGATCTGCACGATATTCAGCAAAGCTTAGCCCTGTTTCACGCATATCCATATAGTCATGTTTAAACGATGCTTACCAGCACTTGCCAATGCATAAACCCGCTAACATGTGCTAAACCTGATCTGATGACCTGCATCCAACATCCATTATTCGTGCCTTTGGGATTATGTAACGGCCCTTGCAGGATGTGAAACCGGGTACATGCACGACAGTCAGTGCCTTTACCACTTGGGCATCTGGGATTTGTACACGCGTTATGGTGTTTTGTATGTGGACTGTACTACAGCTGTTACTCCATACTGCAATCAAATGTGTAACTAAATTAGTTTACATATGGATGAGACCTATTAATGGTATGTCCAAGTGATGTTTAATGGATGTGCTCCAGCACTGGGAATCTAAATCACAGTGAGCCACACACTGTAATGTGCTACACCTTCACACAACCATAAGTGGAGCATGCTGGGGTAACAGATACCCATCATGGGTACTTCCCATGCTTTGCCACTACATCCCTGATTACATTATATGGAGCCCCTCATTAACACACCAGGGAATCCATGCAGAGTGTGTGGAGAACAGTGATTACACACATGGATCCCGTAATTGGCTCTGCTCCACTGAGGGACAGTTGGTTAATCGATGTGGTGGCGACAGCAGACACTGTTTGCCTCGGTTGATGAATGGCCTCTAACAATTGGGCATGTACCTACCGATGTACCTAGGAACCTATACATATAGTATCAACATATGCTGTTAGGTGCGTGTACTGTTCAGGTGTTGACTTTCCTTGTTCCAATAGCTGTTGTGTGTGCAATGGTTGAGGGCTGCCTATGTAGGATTCACACAGTAGGCCACCTATACATTACAATTTACAGGTGGTCATGTGTGTGTGCCATCCAGTTTACTGTGTGTGCAGGTGGAGAGGTGTGTCAGTCCATAGGGGCCAACACTGTCAGTGTATGTGCAATGCGGCTTGGGCATATTGGGCATGCCTCCTTCTGCCTACTGGGGCTGGCACAGGGTGTTCGTGGTCTAAATCCCTCTGTGCCTGTGATGGCCTTGGCAATTGCGATGGGCTGTGAGGGCCTTCACCATTATGTCCCTGCTGCAGCTGTTTCCGCAGGATCATATTATGTAGCATGGCACATACTATGAAGATGTGGGCGGACGTGCCTGGAGAGTACTGCAAGGCTCCACCAGATATGTCCAAGCAATGGAACCGTGATTTCAGCATCCCAAACACATGCTCTATGATGATTCTGGTTTGTGTGTGTGCCTCATTATGGCATTTTTGCATGGGTGTGTGTGCATTTCTGATGGGAATCATCATCCACGGCTCCAGTGCATAGCCAGAATCCCCCACAAGGTGGACATATGGGATGTCCCCCCGACAAATACCTGATACAGCTGTGAGGCATGCCAGATGTGGGAGTCATGGTAGCTTCCAGGGCTGCCAGCACACACATCCATTATAATGCCCTGGGCATTGCACATGACCTGGCAGTTGATGGAGTGGTATCCCTTGTGGTTTATGTAGCACCTACCATGCTCACCGGGTGGTGACTTGATATGTATGTGCGTGCAGTCTATTGCACCCAGTACCTCCGGGTAGTGTGCCACATGGTGGAAGAGACGCATATTGCTGGCCAACTCCTCCTGAATTTGGGGGAAGTATATATGCTCCTTGGCATGTGGTAGCATGGCATCCATTAACTGGTGGAGTACCCTGGATGCTGATGCCTGTGAAATCCCCATGATATCTCCAGTTGGCCTTTGAAAGGTACCTGTGGCTAGTATTCTCAAGCTTACACATACCTTCGTGTCCACTGGGATGGGTTCCCCTCTGTTGTTTCTGGATCTCGGGCATGGCCGGCACAGCTCAACTATTTGCTGTAAGATGCCCCTATCCACCCTGTAATGCTCTACTATCTCCAGATCATGTAGCCCCTGGTAGGTTACCATTGGTCTGAACACTCTTCTCCTCCTCCGGGGACTGTGGTGGTTGTCAGCATCATCCTCCACAATAGCTTCAGTCTCCAAACACATGGTGATAAATCACAGCTATGGCAGCTCCCAACATGTACATTGTAAAAGTTCCCCATTGGGAATACACAGGTGTGTGTGAGGTGCCTTCGCACTTTATACTATTGTGCTTTGAACACTGATAATGTCATAGGGTGTGTATGTACAATCGGAGCTGCAGAGTATTTTATGTGTTTTACCACAAGTACTGCTATTGTGGTGCCTTTGGTGTTGAATTACATTTAGCTGCCGTGGATTACCTCTTGTCCTTCCCTTAACATTTCTTAACCTTTCCCCTCCCATTTTCTGGCATGCATCCAGCAGCCTGCTTTCTTTTGTACTTTCCAAAACCTGGCTTATCTTGTGAAATGTTTTCTATGGCGTATCTACTGCAGGTTTGCTTTGCTCTGCCGTGACAGTTCTCTTTTCTTTGCAATCTGACACCTCCCCTATCCTGTTCTGCAGGTTGCTGCGAGCAGACTTGTTAGCTGCCGTCAATTGCCCACTGTGAGTTAATAGGCGTTAATTGCTCAGTTGTACTCCAATTACCCTACTGCGGCATTTCCTTATTTTCTTCCCCTAACCTTCCTGTTTGAGCTGTGGTGAGCGGCGCGTGCGTCCGCTTACTGGGTTTTGGGCACGTTTTCATCCATGTACATATGCGCTTTCGGGCATCATGTGTGCTCTCAGCTAAACGATGCTATACCTACATCCCCACCCCTATCCTGTGGCTTTGCTTAGCAATGGGCAGCCCAGATTTGCATTGCTCCAATGTGTGTACAGCTACGGTGGCACACCCCACTGCTGATGTCATGTATACCTCCAAATCACCCCTCGGTGTTGTAGCGCTACGCCGTATGGTACATCCTTAGTCCGGCGGGACGTTTGCGATTCACTATTACTTGCCTCATTTGCATAGCATAGACTACTAATTCATAGTTACCGTGCCAAACACTGTCACAGACTCTTAGCAACCCTTGCAGCTTGGTTGTGGTGTACCATGCATACCATTGACTATTATGGTGAAATCAGGATTTGTATTACATTGCGATTTTATGACATTTGTATATATTTTTCTTGTGTTCCCGTTTGCGCACACATGCCCTGTCATACTTTGCATTACTGTGGACATGACATTAAATGTTGTTTTTTAGGTGTTGTGCATCTTTTCTTATGCCATTGGCTGTATATTTAGCCATTGGCATATGTTAACTTTGTAATACATGAGTCTGGTCTGCTTTCATAGCTCCGATGTTCTGTTTGGCAAAATGTAAACCATTTTTTTTTTTTTTTGGTTTACATTTCGGTAGGCTTACACTACTCCTGCACCACTTCATGAATTGCTGTGTACCTTCATTTGCATGCTGCAGTACTGCACATGGGGTGATAAGCATACCTGAGCCAAGGGCTGCACAGATCTGGCGTACGCTGGTAGTGCACGTGGAACTGGATTGTACCTGAATCGCTCGGCGGCCATATTTGGCATTATACCACCTACACTACGCCTGTGCCTGGCGCAAGCTTCATGAATCCCGGGGTTAGTATTAAGGGAAGGGAGAGAGCACAAGGGGTGTAAACCAGAGCCCACCAAGACAAGAGAAAAAAGTAAGGATTACTATACAAATCTGAACACTTTAAACAAATTTGTGAGGTCTAATGGCTTACCAGCAAGCAAAATGTAATTGCTGAAGAGCACTTGTGTCCTGCTGGGAGACTGGAAATGTAAAGATAGCTCCATATTCGGCAGGATTCTAATATAAACTTCGTATTGCGGGAGGGAGATAGCAAAAGGGGTATAAACCAGAGCCCACCAAAACAAGAGAAAAAAATAAGTATTACTTTACAAATCTGAACACTTTAAACAAATTCCTGTGGTCTAATGGCTTACCAGCAAGCAGAATGTAATTGCTGAAGAGCGCTTGAGTCCTGGTGGGAATCTAGAAATTTAAAGATGGCTCCATACTCAGCAGGATTCTAATATAGACTTAGAATTGGGGAAGGGAGATAACACAAGAGGTGTAAACCAGAGCCCACCAAAAAAAGAGAAAACAATAAGTATTACTTTACAAATCTGAACACTTTAAACAAATTCCTAAGGCCTAATGGCTTACCAGCAAGCAGAATGTAATTGCTGAAGAGCACTTGTGTCCTGGTTGGAGACTAGAAATGTAAAGATTGCTCCATAGTCAGCAGGATTCCAATATAGACTTAGTATTAGCAGAAGGAGATAGCACAAGGGACATAAACCAGAGCCCACCAAGACAAGACAAAAAAGTAAGTATTACTATACAAATCTGAACACTTTAGACAAATTCCTGAGGTCTAATGGCTTACCAGCAAGCAGAATGTAATTGTTGAAGAGCACTTGTGTCCTGGTGGGAGACTAGAAATGTAAAGATGGTTCCATACTCAGCAGGATTCAAATATAGACTTGGTATTGGGGAGGGAGATAGCACAAGGGGTGCAAACCAGAGCCCACCAAGACAAGAGAAAAAAGTAAGTATTATTCTACAAATCTGAACATACTGAAGAGCACTTGTGTCCTGGTGGGAGTCTAGAAATGTAAAGATGGCACAATATTAAGCAGGATTCTAACATAGACTTAGTATTGGAGGAGGGATATAGCACAAGAGGCGTAAACCAGAGCCCACCAAGACAAGAGAAAAAAGTAAGTATTACTTTACAAATCTGAACACTTTAAACAAATTCCTGAGGTCTAATGGCTTACCAGGAAGGAAAATGTAATTGCTGAAGAGCCCTTGTGCCCTGGTGGGAGACTAGAAATGTAAAGATGGCTCCATAATCAGCAGGATTCTAATATAGACTTAGTAATGGGGGAAAGAGGTAGCACAAGGGGTTTAAACCAGAGCCCACCAAGACAAGATAAAAAGTAAGTATTACTTTACAAATCTGAACACTTTAAACAAATTCCTGAGGTCTAATGGCTTACCCCCAATCAGAATTTAATTGCTGAAGAGCACTTGTATCCTGGTGGGAGGCTAGAAATGGAAAGATGGCTCCATACTCAGCAGGATACTAATATAGACTTAATAGTGGGGGAGGGAGATAGCACAAGGGGTGTAAACCAGAGCCCACCAAGACAAGAGAAAAAAGTATTACTTTACAAATCTGAACACTTTAAACAAATTTCTGAAGTCTAATGGCTTACCAGCAAGCAGAATGCAATTGGTGAATAGCACTTGTGTCCTGGTATGAGACTAGAAATTTAAAGATGGCTCCATACTCAGCAGGATTCTAATATAGACTTAGTATTGGGGGAGAGACATAGCACAAGGGGTGTAAACCAGACCGAACAAAGACAAGAGAAAAAAGTATTACTTTACAAATCTGTACACTTTAAACAAATTCCTGATGTGTAATGGCTTACCAACAAGGAGAATGTAATTTCTGAAGGTCACTTGTGTCCTGGTGGGAGACTAGAAATTTAAAGATGGCTCTATACTCAGCAGGATTCTAATATAGACTTAGTATTGGGGGAGAGAGATAGCACAAGGGGTTAAACCAGAGCCCACCAAGACAAGATAAAAAGTAAGTATTACTTTACAAATCTGTACACTTTAAACAAATTCCTGAGGTCTAATGGCTTACCAGCAAGCAGAATGTAATTGCTGAAGAGCACTTGTGCCCTGGTGGGAGACTAGAAATGTAAAGATGGCTCCATAATCATCAGGATTCTAATATAGACTTAGTATTATTGGAGGGAGGTAGCAAAAGGGGTGAAAACCAGAGCCCACCAAGACAAGAGAAAAAAATAAGTATTATTTTACAAATTTGAACACTTTAAACAAAATCCTGAGGTCTATTGGCTTACCAGCAAGCAGAATGTATTTGCTGAAGAGCACTTGTGTCCGGGTGGGAGACTAGAAATGTAAAGATGGCTCCATTCTCAGCAGGATTCTAATAAAAACTTAGTATTGGGGGAGGGAGTTATCACAAGGGGTGTTAACCAGAGCCCATCACTACAAGCATTACTTTACAAATCTGAGCACTTTAAACAAATTCCTGAGGTCTAATGGCTTACCAGCAAGCATAATGTAATTGCTGAAGAGCACTTGTGTCCCTGTGGGAGACTAGAAATGTAAAGATGGCTCCATAATCAGCAGGATTCAAATATAGACTTAGTACTGGGGGAGGGAGGTAGCACTAGTGTTGTAAACCAGAGCCCACCAAGACAAGAGAAAAAAAGTATTACTTTACAAATCTGTACAATTTAAACAAATTCCTGAGGTCTAATGGCTTACCAGCAAGCAGAATGCAATTGGTGAATAGCACTTGTGTCCTGGTGGGAAAATAGAAATTTAAAGATGGCTCCATACTCAGCAGGATTCTAATATAGACTTAGAATTGGGGAAGGGAGATAACACAAGAGGTGTAAACCAGAGCCCACCAAGAAAAGAGAAAACAATAAGTATTACTTTACAGATCTGAACACTTTAAACAAATTCCTAAGGCCTAATGGCTTACCAGCAAGCAGAATGTAATTGCTGAAGAGCACTTGTGTCCTGGTAGGAGACTAGAAATTTAAAGATGGCTCCATACTCAGCAGAATTCTAAAATAGACTTAGTATTGGGGGGGTATAGCACAAGTGGTTTAAACCAGAGCCCACCAAGACAAGAGAAAAAAAAGTAAGTATTCCTTTACAAATCTGAACACTTTAAACAAGTTCCAGAGGTCTAATGGCTTACCAGGAAGCAGAATGTAATTGCTGAAAAGCACTTGTGTCCTGGTGGGAGACTAGAAATATAAATATGGCTCCACAATCAGCAGGATTCTAATATAGACTTAGTATTGGGGGAGGGAGGTAGCACAAGGGGTTTAAACCAGAGCCCACCAAGATAAGATAAAAAGTTGTTGTCTTTCGGCTTTTCCCGGTTAGGGGTCGCCACAGCGGAACTCCGGTCCGCTAATGATTGGCAGTAGATTTTTACGTGCCGACTTGCCAGGCCTGATGCACAACCTTCAACGAAGGAACGCCCATTCATGCATGTCGCCACACAGAAGACGCTCTAACTTTGAATCGAACGGGGCAACGTCTTAATGTGAGGCAACAATGCTACCACAGCACCACCACCGCAGTAAGTATTATTTTACAAATTTGTACACTTTAAACAAATTCCTGAGGTCTAATGGCTTACCAACAAACAGAATCCAATTGCTGAATAGCACTTGTGTCCTAAACAAGAAATTTAAAGATGGCTCCATACTCAGCAGGATTGTAATATAGGCTTGGTATTTAAGGAGGGAGAATTCACAAGGGGTGTAAATTAGACCGAACAAAGACAAGAGAAAAAAGAAAGTATTATTTTACAAATCTGAACACTTTAAACAAATTCCTGATGTGTAATGGCTTACCAACATGGAGAATGTAATTTCTGAAGGGTACTTGTGTCCTGCTGGGAGACTAGAAATGTAAAGATGGCTCTGTACTCGGCAGGATTCTAATATAGGCTTAGTAATGGGGGAGGGAGATAGCATGAGGGGTGTAAACCAGAGCCCACCAAGACAAGAGAAAAAAGTAACTATTCCTTTACAAATCTTAATACTTTAAACAAGTTCCTGAGGTCTAATGGCTTACCAGGAAGCAGAATGTAATTGCTGAAGAGCACTTGTGTCCTGGTGGGAGACTAGAAATTTAAAGATGGCTACATACTCAGCAGGATTCTAATATATACTTAGTATTGGGGGAGGAAGATACCACATGGGGTGTACATCAGAGCCTACCAAGACAAGAGAAAAAAGTAAATATTACTTTACAAATCTGTACACTTTAAACAAGTTCCTGAGGTCTAATGGCTTACCATAAAGGAGAACGTAATTGCTGAAGAGCACTTGTGCCCTGGTGGGAGACTAGAAATTTAAAGATGGCTCCATACTCAGCAGGATTCTAATATAGACTTAGTATTGGGGGAGGAAGATAGCACAAGGGGTGTAAACCAGAGCCCACCCAGACAAGAGAAAAAAGTAAGTATTACTTTTCAAATCTGAGCATTTTAAACAAATTCCAGAGGTCTATTGGCTTACCAGCAAGCAGAATGTAATTGCTGACGGGCACTTGTGTCCTGGTGGGAGACTAGAAATGTAAAGATGGCTCCATACTCAGCAGGATTCTAATATAGACTTAGTATTGGAGGTGGGAGATAGCACAAGGGGTGTAAACCAAAGCCCACCAAGACAAGAGAAAAAGGTAAGTATTACTTTCCAAATTTGAACACTTTGAACAAGTCCTGAGGTCTAGTCACTTACCAGCAAGCAGAATGTAATTGCTGAAGAGCACTTGTGTCCTGGTGGGAGACTAGAAATTTAAAGATGGCTACATACTCAGCAGGATTCTAATATAGACTTAGTATTAGGGGAGGGAGATAGCACAAGGTGTGTAAACCAGAGCCCACCAAGACAAGAGAAAAAAGTAAGTATTACTTTACAAATCTGAATACTTTAAACAAATTTCTGAGGTCTAATGGCTTACCAGCAAGCAGAATCCAATTGCTGAATAGCAGTTGTGTCCTTGTGGGAATCTAGAAATTTAAAGATGGCTCCATACTCAGCAGGATTCTAATATTTAAATAGTACTGGTGGAGGGAGATAGCACAAGAGGTGTGAACCAGAGCCCACAAAGACAAGAGAAAAAAGTAAGTATTGTTTTACAATTCTGAACACTTTAAACAAATTCCTGAGGTCAAATGGCGTATCAGCAAGCAGAATGTAATTGCTGAAGAGCACTTGTGTCCTTCTGGGCGACTATAAATTTAGAGATCGCTCCATACTCGGCAGGGTTCTAATATAGACTTAGTATTGGAGGAGGGAGATAGCACAAGGGGTGTAAACCAGAGCCCACCAAGACAAGAGAAAAAAGTAAGTATTGCTTTAGAAATATGTACACTTTAAACAAATTCCTGAGGTCTAATGGCTTAACAGCAAGCAGAATGTAATTGCTGAAGAGCACTTGTGTCCTTGTGGGAGACTAGAAATTTACAGATGGCTCCATAGTCAGCAGGGTTCTAATATAGAATGAATATTGGGGGAGGGAGATAGCACAAGGGGTGTAATCCAGAGCCCATGTAGACAAGAGAAATAAGTATTACTTTACAAATCTGAAGGTCTAATGGCTTACCAGCAAGCAGAATGTAATTGATGAAGAGCACTTGTGTCCTGGTGGGAGACTAGAAATGTAAAGATGGCTCTGTACTCGGCTGGATTCTAATATAGGCTTAGTATTGGGGGAGGGAGATAGCAGAAGGGGTGCAAAGCAGAGCCCATTAAGACAAGAGAAAAAAAAGTATTACTTTACAAATCTGAACACTTTAAACAAATTCCTGAGGTCTAATGGCTTACCAGCAAGCGGAATGTAATTACTGAAGACCACTTGTGTCCTGAAGGGAGACTAGAAATTTAAAGATGGCTCCATACTCAGCAGGATTCTAATATTTAAATAGTATTGGGTGAGAGAGATAGCACAAGAGGTGAGAACCAGAGCCCACCAAGACAAGAGAAAAAAGTAAGTATTGCTTTACAAATCTGAACACTTTAAAAAAATTCCTGAGGTCAAATGGCGTACCAGCAAGCAGAATGTAATTGCTGAAGAGCACTTGTGTCTTGGTGGGAGACTAAAAATGTAAATATGGCTCCATACTCAGCAGGATTCTAATATAGACTTAGTATTGGTGGTGGGAGATAGCACAAGGGGTGTAAACCAGTGCCCACCAAGACAAGAGAAAAAAAGTAAGTATCATTTTCCAAATCTGAACACTTTAAACAAGTCCTGAGGTCTAATGGCTTACCATCAAGCAGAATTTAATTGCTGAAGCGCACTTGTGTCCTGGTTGTAGACAAGAAATATAAAGATGGCTCCACACTCAGCAGGATTGTAATATAGACTTAGTATTGGAGGAGGAAGATTTCACAAGGGGTGTAAACCAGAGCCCACCAAGGCAAGAGAAAAAAGTAAGTATCACTTTGCAAATCTGAACACTTTAAACAAATTCCTGAGGTCTAATGGCTTACCAGCAAGCAGAATGTAATTGCTGAAGAGCACGTGTGTCCTGGTGGGAGACTAGAAATTTAGAGATGGCTCCATACTCGGCAGGGTTCTAATAAAAACTTAGTATTGGGGGAGAGAGATAGCACAAGGGGTGTAAAACAGAGCCCACCCACACAAGAGAAAAAAGTAAGTATTACTTTACAAATCTGAACACATTAAACAAATTCCTGAGGTCTAACGACTTACCAGCAAGCAGAATGCAATTGCTGAAGAGCACTTGTGTCCTGGTGGGAGACTAGAAATGTAAAGATGGCTCCATACTCAGCAGTATTCTAATATAGACTTAGTATTGGGGGAGGGAGATAGCATAAGTGGTGTAAACCAGAGCCCATCCACACAAGAGAAAAAAGTGTGTATTACTTTACAAATCTGAACACTTTAAACACATTCCTAAGGTCTAATAGGTTCATAGGCAGGTACTAGGCTATTGGCCCTGGGGCCTATACAAGCCCAGCCAAAAAGGTACCCTGGCTTTTGCCACCCAAGAAGATTATTTTCCTGTGCCACTGTCAAGCAGAGCCACAGAGGTGATCCCCGGGGTGAATTTCCTATTTCCCATCCAATCATCAAGATTTTTCTTGAAGAGTGCGAATGAGGAGCTTTGTTTGATGTAGATAGGTAGTTTATTCCAGAGTATGGGAAGTCTCTGGGACAGGAATCTATCCCTCCGGCATGTTCTGTTTAATGTGGTGACAAGGTTTAGGTCCCTAGAGCGTGTAGCTTGGAGGGATTGGGATTTCTTTAAGTGGAGCATGTCCAACAGCTCTGGGTTTGACATAGCTTTGTATGTTAGGCAGAGATCACCTCTGAGTAGGCGATATGTGACGGAGTAAAGCTAGAGTTTTTTGAGACGGTCTGCGTAGGGCATCTGTTTGAAGCTGGTATTCTTCTTTGTGAGGTATTTTTGCGGCCTTTTCAGTTGTTGTAGATGTCTTGTGAGGTGCATACCAAAAGAGGAATTGTACTCTATAATGGGTCTAATGAGTGATGAGTAGAGGGGAACAATGACCTCTTTTTTTCTGGATGAGAAACTTTTTGTGATGAGGTGTGCCACGTAGAAGGATTTCCTGACTACTGTGGCAATGTGATTTTCAAAGGAGAGACTACTGTCCACCTGTGTCCCAAGGTCTCTTATCACACTTTCAGTGTTAAGTATACTACCGCCTATGTTGTAGTACATGGGTACAGAGTTTTTACCAAAGGGCATGACAACGCACTTTTTGGCATTGAGCTTGAGGCCATGGCTTTGACACCAGGCATCTGTCTCAGTGAGGCCCTTTTGTAGGATGTCCACATCGTTAGGAGTTTTGATTATGGCTCCTAGTTTGCGGTCATCTGCGAACTTCATTAGCCAAAGACCTTCTGTTTTAGCCTGTACTTCAGAGAAGTAAATACCAAACAGGAGAGGACCCAGGACTGAACCCTGTGGTAGTCCACTTGTCACTGGTCTGACGTCGGATTTGGAGTCTGCTACTTTCACAGTGTGTGTTCTGTCAGTGAGCCAGTTGGCAACCCATCTTGTGACATCGGGATTTATACCTAGTTTAGTGAGTTTATCTATAATTCCAGACTGGGGGATGGTGTCAAAAGCCTTGGCAAGATCTAGATAGGCTGTGTGAACCACCTTACCCTTGTCTACAGCTTTGGTGACTGCTTCAAAGAGGTGTATCAGGTTTAGGAAACATGATCTGCCTTTTACAAACCCAAACTGGGTGGGATCCAGAGTTTGGAGATTACCAATATCTTTGTTTATAAGTTCCATGATGATACGTTCCATGGCCTTGCAGACCAGGCTCATCAGGCTAATGGGGCGGTAGTTCCCGGGGTCCATGGTGGCTCCCCCCTTGTGGAGTGGGATAACCATTGCTGTGCGCCATTCAGCAGGCACAAAGCCTGAGGTGAGGCTATGATTGAACATGGTACTTAGGTGGGGTGCCAGTTCATTCTGTAGTTAGTGTAGAACGCAGCCTGGGTTGTTGTCTGGTCCCATGGATGCTGTGTTCTTGGCTTTGGAGAGTGTGGTTTTTACCTGTGCAGCCATGAATACAGAAACATTGCATTCTTCCGGTATAGAGATGGGCTTTTTAGGGGGTGAGAGGGGGGTAAAGTTAGCAGTGAACCTATCTGCCAGGATGTTGGCAATATCAATTGGGTCTGTATATTTAGTGCCATTGTGCTGTAACTCAAAGCAGATCTGAGTGTTGCCATTGAGATCCTTGACATAGCTATAGAATGCTTTGTGGTTGTCTTTAGAATCAGTGGTGATTTTGTTTTCGTAACTAGCTTTGGAGGATTTTATCAGGGATCGCAGCTTCTTAATGAGGCTGACCAGGGAGCTCCTCCACTCGTGGGATTTTACTCTCTTTTGCAGGAGTTTCTTCCTTCTGTTGTACAATTTGTTTATGGCAGGGGACCACCAGATTGGCTTTCTTTTTTTGGAAGATAGTGTCTTGGTTATGTTTGGGATAGCATGATCCATGCACTCATGTAAGTGCTTATAAAGTGCAATTGTGTAGGATTCAGTAGTCGTAACTGTATTGTCCATCTGCATGGGTGTCATGAAGTTCACCACTTCTGTCTTAAGAAGCATGAAGTTGGCTTTGTAGAAATTTTTTACCATGGTTGCCTTAATGGGGGGTGGAGGCAGGATGTGGATACCTAGGGAAATTAGCTTATGGTCGGAGCGGACCAATGAGGCGTTGACTTCAGGTGTGGAACACCGCTCAATCATATTGGTAATGACTAGATCAAGGATATTGTTGCCCCAGGTGGGGGTGTGGATAATTTGTTCCAGGGCATTGGAGTTTATGAATTCCAGAAAGCAGTGAGCACAGGAGTTGGTACATAGGTTCACAGGTTCATAGATTAGTAATAGGCTACTTGCCCTTGTGGACCATTTTAAGCCTAGCCAAATATCCCATGTGAGAATCAAACTCTGCACCTGTGTCTGCAAGGTAAACCCCTTAACCATTCTGCCATCCTCCCACCCCCCAGATAATGGTGGGGTAGTTGAAATCGCCCATTATTAGGGTGTTTGGTCGAACCCTAATATTTTCTCGTACATCAAGAAAAGAGGAGTGGTAATCCTGGGGCATAGTGGGTGATCTGTAGCAAGCTACAATTTGGATTGCAGTTTTGCCCAGAGTTAGTTGTACTTGGATAACCTCAGCTGCATTATGCTGAGCAACTAGCCTGGAGGTGTGGATATCCTTAATGAATATGGACACACCTCCGCCTTTGGTGTTCTGGTCCAGGTTACATGGCCGGAAAGTGTGGTATGAGTTATAGCCTGGTAGTGCAGGGGTGCTCTCTGGAGCCTTGAACCAGGTCTCAGTTACTGCACAGATATCGATGTTCTCCATTTTAAGGAGTGTCTCGAGTGAGTAATGGCTTACCAGCAGAGAGAATGTAATTGCTGAAGAGGACTTGTGTCCTGGTGGGAGACTAGAAATTTAAAGATGGCTCCATACTCAGCAGGGTTCTACTATAGACTTAGTATTGGGGGAGGGAGGTAGCACAAGGGGTGTAAATCAGAACTCACCAAGACAAGAGGAAAAAATAAGTATTACTTTACAAATCTGTACACTTTAAACAAGTTCCTGAGGTCTAATGGCTTACCATCATTGCTGAAGAGCACGGAGACAAACCAGAGCCCACCCAGACAAGAGAAAATATTAAGTATTATTTTTCAAATCTGAGCACTTTAAACAAATTCCAGAGGTCTATTGGCTTACCAGCAACAGAATGTAATTGCTGAAGAGCACTTGTGTCCTGGTGGGAGACTAGAAATTTAAAGATGGCTCCATACTCAGTAGGATTTTAATATAGACTTAGTATTGGGGTGGGAGATAGCACAAGGGGTGTAAACCAGAGCCCACCAAGACAAGAGAAAAAAGTAAGTATTACTTTACAAATCTGAAAACTTTAAACAAATTCCTAAGGTCTAATGGCTTACCAGCAAGCAGAATGTAATTGCTGAAGAGCACTTGTGTCCTGGTGGGAGACTTGAAATGTAAAGATGGCTCCATACTCAGCAGGATTCTAATTCAAACTTAGTATTGGGGGAAGGAGATACAACAAGGGGTGCAAACCAGAGCCCACCAAGACAAGAGAAAAAAAGTATTAATTTACAAATCTGAACACTTTAAATAAATTCCTGAGGTCTAATGGCTTACCAGCAAGCAGAATGTAATTGCTGAAGAGTACTTGTGTCCTGGTGGGAGACTAGAAATTTAAAGATGGCTCCATACTCAGTAGGATTCTAATATAGACTTAGTATTGGGGGAGGGAGATAGCACAAGGGGTGTAAACCAGAGCCCACCAAGACAAGAGAAAAAAAGTAAGGATTACTTTACAAATCTGAGCACTTTAAACAAATTCCTGAGGTCTATTGGCTTACCAGCAAGCAGAATGTAATTGCTGAAGAGCACTTGTGTCCTGGTGGGAGACTAGAAATTTAAAGATGGCTCCATAGTCAGCAGTATCTAATATAGACTGAGTATTGGGGGAGGGAGATAGCACAAGGGGTGTAAACCAGAGCCCACCTAGACAAGAGAAATAAGTATTACTTTACAAATCTGAAGGTCTAATGGCTTACCAGCAAGCAGAATGTAATTGATGAAGAGCACTTGTGTCCTGGTGGGAGACTAGAAATGTAAAGATGGCTCTGTACTTGACTGGATTCTAATATAGGCTTAGTATTGTGGGAGGGAGATAGCACAAGGGGTGCAAACCAGAGCCAACCAAGACAAGAGAAAAAAGTATTAATTTACAAATCTGGACATTTTAAACAAGTTCCTGAGGTCTAATGGCTTACCAGCAAGCGGAATGTAATTACTGAAGAGCACTTGTGTCCTGAAGGAGACTAGAAATTTAAAGATGGCTCCATACTCAGATTCTAATATTTAATTAGTATTGGGGAGAGAGATAGCACAAGAGGTGTGAACCAGAACCCACCAAGACAAGAGTAAAAAGTAAGTATTGTTTTACAAATCTGAACACTTTAAACAAATTCCAGAGGTCAAACGGCATAGCAGCAAGCAGAATGTAATTGCTGAAGAGCACTTGTGTCTTGGTGGGAGACTAGAAATTTAAAGATGGCTCCATACTCAGCAGGATTCTAATATAGACTTAGTATTGGTGGTGGGAGATAGCACAAGGGGTGTAAACCAGTGCCCACCAAGACAAGAAAAAAAAGTAAGTATTATTTTCCAAATCTGAACACTTTAAGCAAGTCTTGAGGTCTAATGGCTTACCAGCAAGCAGAATGTAATTGATGAAGCACACTTGTGTCCTGGTTGTAGACAAGAAATATAAAGATGGCTCCAAACTCAGCAGGATTGTAATATAGACGTAGTATTGGAGGAGGAAGATTTCACAAAGGGTGTAAACCAGAGCCCACCAAGGCAAGAGAAAAAAGTAAATATTACTTTGCAAATCTGAACACTTTAAACAGATTCCTGAGGTCTAATGGCTTACCAGCAAGCAGAATGTAATTGCTGAAGAGCACGTGTGTCCTGGTGGGAGACTAGAAATTTAGAGATGGCTCCATACTCGGCAGGGTTCTAATAAAAACTTAGTATTGGGGGAGGGAGATAGCACAAGGGGTGTAAACCAGATCCCACCCACACAAGAGAAAAAGTAAGTATTACTTTACAAATCTGAACACCTTAAACAAATTCCTGAGGTCTAACGACTTACCAGCAAGCAGAATGCAATTGCTGAAGAGCACTTGTGTCATGGTGGGAGACTAGAAATGTAAAGATGGCTCCATACTCAGCAATATTTTAATATAGACTTAGTATTGGGGGAGGGAGATAGCACAAGTGGTGTAAACCAGAGCCCACTCACACAAGAGAAAAAAGTAAGTATTACTTTACAAATCTGAACACTTTAAACACATTCCTAAGGTCTAATAGGTTCATAGGTTCATAGGTAGGTACTAGGCTATTGGCCCTGGGGCCTATACAAGCCCAGCCAAAAAGGTACCCTGGCTTTTGCCACCCAAGAAAATTATTTCCTGTGCCACTGTCAAGCTCAGTCACAGAGGTGATCCCCGGGGTGAATTTCCTATTTCCCATCCAATCATCAAGATTTTTCTTGAAGAGTGCGAATGAGGAGCTTTGTTTGATATAGATAGGTAGTTTATTCCAGAGTATGGGAAGTCTCTGGGACAGGAATCTATCCCTCCAGCATGTTCTGTTTAATGTGGTGACAAGGTTTAGGTCCCTAGAGCGTGTAGCTTGGAGTGATTGGGATTTCTTTAAGTGGAGCATGTCCAACAGCTCTGGGTTTGACATAGCTTTGTATGTTAGGCAGAGATCACCTCTGAGTAGGCGATATGTGATGGAGTAAAGCTGGAGTTTTTTGAGACGGTCTGCGTAGGGCATCTGTTTGAAGCCAGTAATCTTCTTTGTGAGGTATTTTTGCGGCCTTTTCAGTTGTTGTAGATGTCTTGTGAGGTACATACCAAAAGAGGCATTGTACTCTATAATGGGTCTAATGAGTGATGAGTAGAGGGGAACAATGACCTCTTTTTTTCTGGATGAGAAACTTTTTGTGAGGAGGTGTGCCACGTAGAAGGATTTCCTGACTACTGTGGCAATGTGATTTTCAAAGGAGAGACTACTGTCCACCTGTGTCCCAAGGTCTCTTATCACACTTTCAGTGTTAAGTATACTACCGCCTATGTTGTAGTACATGGGTACAGAGTTTTTACCAAAGGGCATGACAATGCACTTTTTGGCATTGAGCTTGAGGCCATGGCTTTGACACCAGGCATCTGTCTCAGTGAGGCCCTTTTGTAGGATGTCCACATCGTTAGGAGTTTTGATTATGGCTCCTAGTTTGCAGTCATCTGCGAACCGTTAATAAAGACCTTCTGTGTTAGCCTGTACTTCAGAGAAGTAGATACCAAACAGGAGAGGACCCAGGACTGAACCCTGTGGTAGTCCACTTGTCACTGGTCTGAAGTCAGATTTGGAGTCTGCTACTTTCAAAGTGTGGGTTCTGTCAGTGAGCCAGTTGGCAACCCATCTTGTGACATAGGGATTTATACCTAGTTTAGTGAGTTTATCTATAATTCCAGAGTGGGGGATGGTGTCAAAAGCCTTGGCAAGATCTAGATAGGCTGTGTGAACCACCTTACCCTTGTCTATGGCTTTGGTGACTGCTTCAAAGAGGTCTATCAGGTTTAGGAGACATGATCTGCCTTTTACAAACCCGAACTGGGTGGGATCCAGAGTTTGGAGATTACCAATATCTTTGTTTATAAGTTCCATGATGATACATTCCATGGCCTTGCAGACCAGGCTCATCAGGCTAATGGGGCGGTAGTTCCTGGGGTCCGTTGTGGCTTCCCCCTTGTGGAGTGGGATAACCATTGCTGTGCGCCATTCAGCAGGCACAAAGCCTGAGGTGAGGCTATGATTGAACATGGTACTTAGGTGGGGTGCCAGTTCATTCTGTAGTTCATGTAGAACGCAGCCTGGGTTGTTGCCTGGTCCCATGGATGCTGTCTTCTTGGCTTTGGAGAGTGTGGTTTTTACCTGTGCAGCCATGATTACAGGAACATTGCATTCTTCCAGTACAGAGATGGGCTTTTTAGGGGGTGGAGAGGGGGGTAAAGTTAGCACTGAACCTATCTGCCAGGATGTTGGCAATATCAGTTGGGTCTGTGTATTTAGTGCCATTGTGCTGTAACTCAAAGCAGATCTGAGTGTTGCCATTGAGATTCTTGACATAGCTATAGAATGTTTTGTGGTTGTCTTTAGAATCGGTGGTGATTTTGTTTTCATAACTAGCTTTGGAGGATTTTATCAGGGATCGCAGCTTCTTACTGAGGCTGACCAGGGAGCTCCTCCACTCGTGGGATTTTACTCTCTTTTGCAGGAGTTTCTTCCTTCTGTTGTACAGTTTGTTTATGGCAGGGGACCACCAGATTGTCTTTCTTTTTTTGGAGGATAGCGTCTTGGTTCTGTTTGGGATAGCACGATCCATGCACTCATGTAAGTGCTTATAAAGTGCAATTGTGTAGGATTCAGTAGTCGTAACTGTATTGTCCATCTGCATGGGTGTCATGAAGTTCACCACTTCTGTCTTAGAAGCATGAAGTTGGCTTTGTAGAAACTTTTTACCATGGTTGCCTTAATGGGGGGGGGGTGGAGGCAGGATGTGGATATCTAGGGAAATTAGCTTATGGTCGGAGCGGACCAATGAGGCGTTGACTTCAGGTGTGGAACACCGGTCAGTCATATTGGTAATGACTAGATCCAGGATATTGTTGCCCCTGGTGGGGATGTGGATAAGTTCATCCAGGGCATTGGAGTTTATGAATTCCAGAAAGCGTTGAGCGAAGGAGTTGGTACATAGGTTCACAGGTTCATAGATTAGTACTAGGCTACTTGTCCTTGTGGACCATTTTAAGCCTAGCCAAATACCCCATGTGAGAATCAATCCCTGCACCTTGTGTCTGCAAGGTAAACCCCTTAACCATTCTGCCATCCTCCCACCCCCCAGATAATGGTGGGGTAGTTGAAATCGCTCATTATTAGGGTGTTTGGTTGAACCCTAATATTTTCTTGTACATCAAGAAAAGAGGAGTGGTAATCCTGGGGCATAGTGGGTGATCTGTAGCAAGCTACAATTTGGATTGCAGTTTTGCCCAGAGTTAGTTGTACTTGGATAACCTCAGCTGCATTATGCTGAGCAACTAGCCTGGAGGTGTGGATATCCTTAATGAATATGGACACACCTCCGCCTTTGGTGTTCTGGTCCAGGTTACATGGCTGGAAAGTGTGGTATGAGTTATAGCCTGGTAGTGCAGGGGTGCTCTCTGGAGCCTTGAACCAGGTCTCAGTTACTGCACAGATATCGATGTTATCCATTGTAAGGAGTGTCTTGAGTGAGTAATGGCTTACCAGCAGGGAGAATGTAATTGCTGAAGAGGACTTGTGTCCTGGCGGGAAACTAGAAATTTAAAGATGGCTCCATACTCAGCAGGGTTCTAATATAGACTTAGTATTGGGGGAGGGAGGTAGCACAAGGGGTGTAAATCAGAACTCACCAAGACAAGAGAAAAAATTTAATATTGCTTTACTAATCTGAACACTTTAAACAAATTCCTGAGGTCTATTGGCTTACCAGCAAGCAGAATGTAATTGCAGAAGAGCACTTGTGTCCTGGTAGGAGACTAGAAATGTAAAGTTGGCTCCATACTCAGCAGGAATCTAATATAGACTTAGAATTGGGGAAGGGAGATAACACAAGAGGTGTAAACCAGAGCCCACCAAGAAAAGAGAAAAGTATTACTTTACAAATCTGAACACTTTAAACAAATTCCTAAGGGCTAATGGCTTACTAGCGAGCAGAATGGAATTGCTGAAGAGCACTTGTGTCCTGGTGGGAGACTAGAAATGTAATGATGACGCCATACTCAGCAGGATTTTAATATAAACTTAGTATTGGGGGGGTGGAGATAGCACAAGGGGTTTAAACCAGAGCCCACCAAGACAAGACAAAAAAGTAAGTATTCCTTTACAAATCTGAACACTTTAAACAAGTTCCAGAGGTCTAATAGCTTACCAGGAAGCAGAATGTAATTGCTGAAGATCACTTGTGTCCTGGTGGGAGACTAGAAATGTAAAGATGGCAAAATACTAAGCAGGATTCTAACATAGACTTAGTATTGGGGGAGGGAGATAGCACAAGGGGTGTAAACCAGAGCCCACCAAGACAAGAGGGAAAGGTAAGTATTACTTTCTAAATCTGAGCACTTTAAACAAATTCCTGAGGTCTAATGGCTTACCAGCAAGCAGAATGTAATTGCTGAAGAGGACGTGTGTCCTGGTGGGAGACTAGAAATTTAAAGATGGCTCTATACTCAGCAGGATTCTAATATAGACTAAGTATTGGGGGAGGGAGATAGCACAAGGGGTGTAAACCAGAGCCCACCTACACAAGAGAAAAAAGTAAGTATTTCTTTACAAATCTGAATGTCTAATGGCTTACCAGGAAGTAGAATGTAATTGATGAAGAGCACTTGTGTCCTGGTGGGAGACTAGAAATGTAAAGATGGCTCTGTACTCGGTCGGATTCTAATATAGGCTTAGTATTGGGGAGGGAGATAGCACAAGGGGTGCAAACCAGAGCCCACCAAGACAAGAGAAAAAAGTATTACTTTAGAAATCTGGACATTTTAAACAAGTTCCTGAGGTCTAATGGCTTACCAGCAAGCGGAATGTAATTACTGAAGAGCACTTGTGTCCTGAAGGGAGACTAGAAATTTAAAGATGGCTCCATACTCAGATTCTAATATTTAATTAGTATTGGGGGAGAGAGATAGCACAAGAGGTGTGAACCAGAACCCACCAAGACAAGAGTAAAAAGTAAGTATTGTTTTACAAATCTGAACACTTTAAACAAATTCCAGAGGTCAAACGGCATAGCAGCAAGCAGAATGTAATTGCTGAAGAGCACTTGTGTCTTGGTGGGAGACTAGAAATTTAAAGATGGCTCCATACTCAGCAGGATTCTAATATAGACTTAGTATTGGTGGTGGGAGATAGCACAAGGGGTGTAAACCAGTGCCCACCAAGACAAGAAAAAAAAGTAAGTATTATTTTCCAAATCTGAACACTTTAAGCAAGTCTTGAGGTCTAATGGCTTACCAGCAAGCAGAATGTAATTGATGAAGCACACTTGTGTCCTGGTTGTAGACAAGAAATATAAAGATGGCTCCAAACTCAGCAGGATTGTAATATAGACGTAGTATTGGAGGAGGAAGATTTCACAAGGGGTGTAAACCAGAGCCCACCAAGGCAAGAGAAAAAAGTAAATATTACTTTGCAAATCTGAACACTTTAAACAGATTCCTGAGGTCTAATGGCTTACCAGCAAGCAGAATGTAATTGCTGAAGAGCACGTGTGTCCTGGTGGGAGACTAGAAATTTAGAGATGGCTCCATACTCGGCAGGGTTCTAATAAAAACTTAGTATTGGGGGAGGGAGATAGCACAAGGGGTGTAAACCAGATCCCACCCACACAAGAGAAAAAAGTAAGTATTACTTTACAAATCTGAACACCTTAAACAAATTCCTGAGGTCTAACGACTTACCAGCAAGCAGAATGCAATTGCTGAAGAGCACTTGTGTCATGGTGGGAGACTAGAAATGTAAAGATGGCTCCATACTCAGCAATATTTTAATATAGACTTAGTATTGGGGGAGGGAGATAGCACAAGTGGTGTAAACCAGAGCCCACTCACACAAGAAAAAAGTAAGTATTACTTTACAAATCTGAACACTTTAAACACATTCCTAAGGTCTAATAGGTTCATAGGTTCATAGGTAGTTACTAGGCTATTGGCCCTGGGGCCTATACAAGCCCAGCCAAAAAGGTACCCTGGCTTTTGCCACCCAAGAAAATTATTTCCTGTGCCACTGTCAAGCACAGTCACAGAGGTGATCCCCGGGGTGAATTTCATATTTCCCATCCAATCATCAAGATTTTTCTTGAAGAGTGCGAATGAGGAGCTTTGTTTGATATAGATAGGTAGTTTATTCCAGAGTATGGGAAGTCTCTGGGACAGGAATCTATCCCTCCAGCATGTTCTGTTTAATGTGGTGACAAGGTTTAGGTCCCTAGAGCGTGTAGCTTGGAGTGATTGGGATTTCTTTAAGTGGAGCATGTCCAACAGCTCTGGGTTTGACATAGCTTTGTATGTTAGGCAGAGATCACCTCTGAGTAGGCGATATGTGATGGAGTAAAGCTGGAGTTTTTTGAGACGGTCTGCGTAGGGCATCTGTTTGAAGCCAGTAATCTTCTTTGTGAGGTATTTTTGCGGCCTTTTCAGTTGTTGTAGATGTCTTGTGAGGTACATACCAAAAGAGGCATTGTACTCTATAATGGGTCTAATGAGTGATGAGTAGAGGGGAACAATGACCTCTTTTTTTCTGGATGAGAAACTTTTTGTGAGGAGGTGTGCCACGTAGAAGGATTTCCTGACTACTGTGGCAATGTGATTTTCAAAGGAGAGACTACTGTCCACCTGTGTCCCAAGGTCTCTTATCACACTTTCAGTGTTAAGTATACTACCGCCTATGTTGTAGTACATGGGTACAGAGTTTTTACCAAAGGGCATGACAATGCACTTTTTGGCATTGAGCTTGAGGCCATGGCTTTGACACCAGGCATCTGTCTCAGTGAGGCCCTTTGTAGGATGTCCACATCGTTAGGAGTTTTGATTATGGCTCCTAGTTTGCAGTCATCTGCGAACTTTAGCCAAAGACCTTCTGTGTTAGCCTGTACTTCAGAGAAGTAGATACCAAACAGGAGAGGACCCAGGACTGAACCCTGTGGTAGTCCACTTGTCACTGGTCTGAAGTCAGATTTGGAGTCTGCTACTTTCAAAGTGTGGGTTCTGTCAGTGAGCCAGTTGGCAACCCATCTTGTGACATAGGGATTTATACCTAGTTTAGTGAGTTTATCTATAATTCCAGAGTGGGGGATGGTGTCAAAAGCCTTGGCAAGATCTAGATAGGCTGTGTGAACCACCTTACCCTTGTCTATGGCTTTGGTGACTGCTTCAAAGAGGTCTATCAGGTTTAGGAGACATGATCTGCCTTTCACAAACCCGAACTGGGTGGGATCCAGAGTTTGGAGATTACCAATATCTTTGTTTATAAGTTCCATGATGATACATTCCATGGCCTTGCAGACCAGGCTCATCAGGCTAATGGGGCGGTAGTTCCTGGGGTCCGTTGTGGCTCCCCCCTTGTGGAGTGGGATAACCATTGCTGTGCGCCATTCAGCAGGCACAAAGCCTGAGGTGAGGCTATGATTGAACATGGTACTTAGGTGGGGTGCCAGTTCATTCTGTAGTTCATGTCGAAAGCAGCCTGGGTTGTTGCCTGGTCCCATGGATGCTGTCTTCTTGGCTTTGGAGAGTGTGGTTTTTACCTGTGCAGCCATGATTACAGGAACATTGCATTCTTCCAGTACAGAGATGGGCTTTTTAGGGGGTGGAGAGGGGGGTAAAGTTAGCACTGAACCTATCTGCCAGGATGTTGGCAATATCAGTTGGGTCTGTGTATTTAGTGCCATTGTGCTGTAACTCAAAGCAGATCTGAGTGTTGCCATTGAGATTCTTGACATAGCTATAGAATGTTTTGTGGTTGTCTTTAGAATCGGTGGTGATTTTGTTTTCATAACTAGCTTTGGAGGATTTTATCAGGGATCGCAGCTTCTTACTGAGGCTGACCAGGGAGCTCCTCCACTCGTGGGATTTTACTCTCTTTTGCAGGAGTTTCTTCCTTCTGTTGTACAGTTTGTTTATGGCAGGGGACCACCAGATTGTCTTTCTTTTTTTGGAGGATAGCGTCTTGTTTCTGTTTGGGATAGCACGATCCATGCACTCATGTAAGTGCTTATAAAGTGCAATTGTGTAGGATTCAGTAGTCGTAACTGTATTGTCCATCTGCATGGGTGTCATGAAGTTCACCACTTCTGTCTTAGAAGCATGAAGTTGGCTTTGTAGAAACTTTTTACCATGGTTGCCTTAATGGGGGGGGGTGGAGGCAGGATGTGGATATCTAGGGAAATTAGCTTATGGTCGGAGCGGACCAATGAGGCGTTGACTTCAGGTGTGGAACACCGGTCAGTCATATTGGTAATGACTAGATCCAGGATATTGTTGCCCCTGGTGGGATGTGGATAAGTTCATCCAGGGCATTGGAGTTTATGAATTCCAGAAAGCGTTGAGCGAAGGAGTTGGTACATAGGTTCACAGGTTCATAGATTAGTACTAGGCTACTTGTCCTTGTGGACCATTTTAAGCCTAGCCAAATACCCCATGTGAGAATCAATCCCTGCACCTTGTGTCTGCAAGGTAAACCCCTTAACCATTCTGCCATCCTCCCACCCCCCAGATAATGGTGGGGTAGTTGAAATCGCTCATTATTAGGGTGTTTGGTTGAACCCTAATATTTTCTTGTACATCAAGAAAAGAGGAGTGGTAATCCTGGGGCATAGTGGGTGATCTGTAGCAAGCTACAATTTGGATTGCAGTTTTGCCCAGAGTTAGTTGTACTTGGATAACCTCAGCTGCATTATGCTGAGCAACTAGCCTGGAGGTGTGGATATCCTTAATGAATATGGACACACCTCCGCCTTTGGTGTTCTGGTCCAGGTTACATGGCTGGAAAGTGTGGTATGAGTTATAGCCTGGTAGTGCAGGGGTGCTCTCTGGAGCCTTGAACCAGGTCTCAGTTACTGCACAGATATCGATGTTATCCATTGTAAGGAGTGTCTTGAGTGAGTAATGGCTTACCAGCAGGGAGAATGTAATTGCTGAAGAGGACTTGTGTCCTGGCGGGAAACTAGAAATTTAAAGATGGCTCCATACTCAGCAGGGTTCTAATATAGACTTAGTATTGGGGGAGGGAGGTAGCACAAGGGGTGTAAATCAGAACTCACCAAGACAAGAGAAAAAATTTAATATTACTTTATTAATCTGAACACTTTAAACAAATTCCTAAGGGCTAATGGCTTACTAGCGAGCAGAATGGAATTGCTGAAGAGCACTTGTGTCCTGGTGGGAGACTAGAAATGTAATGATGACGCCATACTCAGCAGGATTTTAATATAAACATAGTATTGGGGGGGTGGAGATAGCACAAGGGGTTTAAACCAGAGCCCACCAAGACAAGACAAAAAAGTAAGTATTCCTTTACAAATCTGAACACTTTAAACAAGTTCCAGAGGTCTAATAGCTTACCAGGAAGCAGAATGTAATTGCTGAAGATCACTTGTGTCCTGGTGGGAGACTAGAAATGTAAAGATGGCAAAATACTAAGCAGGATTCTAACATAGACTTAGTATTGGGGGAGGGAGATAGCACAAGGGGTGTAAACCAGAGCCCACCAAGACAAGAGAGAAAGGTAAGTATTACTTTCTAAATCTGAGCACTTTAAACAAATTCCTGAGGTCTAATGGCTTACCAGCAAGCAGAATGTAATTGCTGAAGAGGACGTGTGTCCTGGTGGGAGACTAGAAATTTAAAGATGGCTCTATACTCAGCAGGATTCTAATATAGACTAAGTATTGGGGGAGGGAGATAGCACAAGGGGTGTAAACCAGAGCCCACCTACACAAGAGAAAAAAGTAAGTATTTCTTTACAAATCTGAATGTCTAATGGCTTACCAGGAAGTAGAATGTAATTGATGAAGAGCACTTGTGTCCTGGTGGGAGACTAGAAATGTAAAGATGGCTCTGTACTCGGTCGGATTCTAATATAGGCTTAGTATTGGGGAGGGAGATAGCACAAGGGGTGCAAACCAGAGCCCACCAAGACAAGAGAAAAAAGTATTACTTTAGAAATCTGGACATTTTAAACAAGTTCCTGAGGTCTAATGGCTTACCAGCAAGCGGAATGTAATTACTGAAGAGCACTTGTGTCCTGAAGGGAGACTAGAAATTTAAAGATGGCTCCATACTCAGATTCTAATATTTAATTAGTATTGGGGGAGAGAGATAGCACAAGAGGTGTGAACCAGAACCCACCAAGACAAGAGTAAAAAGTAAGTATTGTTTTACAAATCTGAACACTTTAAACAAATTCCAGAGGTCAAACGGCATAGCAGCAAGCAGAATGTAATTGCTGAAGAGCACTTGTGTCTTGGTGGGAGACTAGAAATTTAAAGATGGCTCCATACTCAGCAGGATTCTAATATAGACTTAGTATTGGTGGTGGGAGATAGCACAAGGGGTGTAAACCAGAGCCCACCAAGACAAGAGAAAAAAGTAAGTATTATTTTCCAAATGTGAACACTTTATACAAGTCCTGAGGTCTAATGGCTTACCAGCAAGCAGAATGTAATTGATGAAGCACACTTGTGTCCTGGTTGTAGACAAGAAATATAAAGATGGCTCCAAACTCAGCAGGATTGTAATATAGACGTAGTATTGGAGGAGGAAGATTTCACAAGGGGTGTAAACCAGAGCCCACCAAGGCAAGAGAAAAAAGTAAATATTACTTTGCAAATCTGAACACTTTAAACAGATTCCTGAGGTCTAATGGCTTACCAGCAAGCAGAATGTAATTGCTGAAGAGCACGTGTGTCCTGGTGGGAGACTAGAAATTTAGAGATGGCTCCATACTCGGCAGGGTTCTAATAAAAACTTAGTATTGGGGGAGGGAGATAGCACAAGGGGTGTAAACCAGATCCCACCCACACAAGAGAAAAAAGTAAGTATTACTTTACAAATCTGAACACCTTAAACAAATTCCTGAGGTCTAACGACTTACCAGCAAGCAGAATGCAATTGCTGAAGAGCACTTGTGTCATGGTGGGAGACTAGAAATGTAAAGATGGCTCCATACTCAGCAATATTTTAATATAGACTTAGTATTGGGGGAGGGAGATAGCACAAGTGGTGTAAACCAGAGCCCACTCACACAAGAGAAAAAAGTAAGTATTACTTTACAAATCTGAACACTTTAAACACATTCCTAAGGTCTAATAGGTTCATAGGTTCATAGGTAGGTACTAGGCTATTGGCCCTGGGGCCTATACAAGCCCAGCCAAAAAGGTACCCTGGCTTTTGCCACCCAAGAAAATTATTTCCTGTGCCACTGTCAAGCTCAGTCACAGAGGTGATCCCCGGGGTGAATTTCCTATTTCCCATCCAATCATCAAGATTTTTCTTGAAGAGTGCGAATGAGGAGCTTTGTTTGATATAGATAGGTAGTTTATTCCAGAGTATGGGAAGTCTCTGGGACAGGAATCTATCCCTCCAGCATGTTCTGTTTAATGTGGTGACAAGGTTTAGGTCCCTAGAGCGTGTAGCTTGGAGTGATTGGGATTTCTTTAAGTGGAGCATGTCCAACAGCTCTGGGTTTGACATAGCTTTGTATGTTAGGCAGAGATCACCTCTGAGTAGGCGATATGTGATGGAGTAAAGCTGGAGTTTTTTGAGACGGTCTGCGTAGGGCATCTGTTTGAAGCCAGTAATCTTCTTTGTGAGGTATTTTTGCGGCCTTTTCAGTTGTTGTAGATGTCTTGTGAGGTACATACCAAAAGAGGCATTGTACTCTATAATGGGTCTAATGAGTGATGAGTAGAGGGGAACAATGACCTCTTTTTTTCTGGATGAGAAACTTTTTGTGAGGAGGTGTGCCACGTAGAAGGATTTCCTGACTACTGTGGCAATGTGATTTTCAAAGGAGAGACTACTGTCCACCTGTGTCCCAAGGTCTCTTATCACACTTTCAGTGTTAAGTATACTACCGCCTATGTTGTAGTACATGGGTACAGAGTTTTTACCAAAGGGCATGACAATGCACTTTTTGGCATTGAGCTTGAGGCCATGGCTTTGACACCAGGCATCTGTCTCAGTGAGGCCCTTTTGTAGGATGTCCACATCGTTAGGAGTTTTGATTATGGCTCCTAGTTTGCAGTCATCTGCGAACTTCGTTAGCCAAAGACCTTCTGTGTTAGCCTGTACTTCAGAGAAGTAGATACCAAACAGGAGAGGACCCAGGACTGAACCCTGTGGTAGTCCACTTGTCACTGGTCTGAAGTCAGATTTGGAGTCTGCTACTTTCAAAGTGTGGGTTCTGTCAGTGAGCCAGTTGGCAACCCATCTTGTGACATAGGGATTTATACCTAGTTTAGTGAGTTTATCTATAATTCCAGAGTGGGGGATGGTGTCAAAAGCCTTGGCAAGATCTAGATAGGCTGTGTGAACCACCTTACCCTTGTCTATGGCTTTGGTGACTGCTTCAAAGAGGTCTATCAGGTTTAGGAGACATGATCTGCCTTTTACAAACCCGAACTGGGTGGGATCCAGAGTTTGGAGATTACCAATATCTTTGTTTATAAGTTCCATGATGATACATTCCATGGCCTTGCAGACCAGGCTCATCAGGCTAATGGGGCGGTAGTTCCTGGGGTCCGTTGTGGCTCCCCCCTTGTGGAGTGGGATAACCATTGCTGTGCGCCATTCAGCAGGCACAAAGCCTGAGGTGAGGCTATGATTGAACATGGTACTTAGGTGGGGTGCCAGTTCATTCTGTAGTTCATGTCGAAAGCAGCCTGGGTTGTTGCCTGGTCCCATGGATGCTGTCTTCTTGGCTTTGGAGAGTGTGGTTTTTACCTGTGCAGCCATGATTACAGGAACATTGCATTCTTCCAGTACAGAGATGGGCTTTTTAGGGGGTGGAGAGGGATAAAGTTAGCACTGAACCTATCTGCCAGGATGTTGGCAATATCAGTTGGGTCTGTGTATTTAGTGCCATTGTGCTGTAACTCAAAGCAGATCTGAGTGTTGCCATTGAGATTCTTGACATAGCTATAGAATGTTTTGTGGTTGTCTTTAGAATCGGTGGTGATTTTGTTTTCATAACTAGCTTTGGAGGATTTTATCAGGGATCGCAGCTTCTTACTGAGGCTGACCAGGGAGCTCCTCCACTCGTGGGATTTTACTCTCTTTTGCAGGAGTTTCTTCCTTCTGTTGTACAGTTTGTTTATGGCAGGGGACCACCAGATTGTCTTTCTTTTTTTGGAGGATAGCGTCTTGTTTCTGTTTGGGATAGCACGATCCATGCACTCATGTAAGTGCTTATAAAGTGCAATTGTGTAGGATTCAGTAGTCGTAACTGTATTGTCCATCTGCATGGGTGTCATGAAGTTCACCACTTCTGTCTTAGAAGCATGAAGTTGGCTTTGTAGAAACTTTTTACCATGGTTGCCTTAATGGGGGGGGGTGGAGGCAGGATGTGGATATCTAGGGAAATTAGCTTATGGTCGGAGCGGACCAATGAGGCGTTGACTTCAGGTGTGGAACACCGGTCAGTCATATTGGTAATGACTAGATCCAGGATATTGTTGCCCCTGGTGGGGATGTGGATAAGTTCATCCAGGGCATTGGAGTTTATGAATTCCAGAAAGCGTTGAGCGAAGGAGTTGGTACATAGGTTCACAGGTTCATAGATTAGTACTAGGCTACTTGTCCTTGTGGACCATTTTAAGCCTAGCCAAATACCCCATGTGAGAATCAATCCCTGCACCTTGTGTCTGCAAGGTAAACCCCTTAACCATTCTGCCATCCTCCCACCCCCCAGATAATGGTGGGGTAGTTGAAATCGCTCATTATTAGGGTGTTTGGTTGAACCCTAATATTTTCTTGTACATCAAGAAAAGAGGAGTGGTAATCCTGGGGCATAGTGGGTGATCTGTAGCAAGCTACAATTTGGATTGCAGTTTTGCCCAGAGTTAGTTGTACTTGGATAACCTCAGCTGCATTATGCTGAGCAACTAGCCTGGAGGTGTGGATATCCTTAATGAATATGGACACACCTCCGCCTTTGGTGTTCTGGTCCAGGTTACATGGCTGGAAAGTGTGGTATGAGTTATAGCCTGGTAGTGCAGGGGTGCTCTCTGGAGCCTTGAACCAGGTCTCAGTTACTGCACAGATATCGATGTTATCCATTGTAAGGAGTGTCTTGAGTGAGTAATGGCTTACCAGCAGGGAGAATGTAATTGCTGAAGAGGACTTGTGTCCTGGCGGGAAACTAGAAATTTAAAGATGGCTCCATACTCAGCAGGGTTCTAATATAGACTTAGTATTGGGGGAGGGAGGTAGCACAAGGGGTGTAAATCAGAACTCACCAAGACAAGAGAAAAAATTTAATATTACTTTATTAATCTGAACACTTTAAACAAATTCCTAAGGGCTAATGGCTTACTAGCGAGCAGAATGGAATTGCTGAAGAGCACTTGTGTCCTGGTGGGAGACTAGAAATGTAATGATGACGCCATACTCAGCAGGATTTTAATATAAACATAGTATTGGGGGGGTGGAGATAGCACAAGGGGTTTAAACCAGAGCCCACCAAGACAAGACAAAAAAGTAAGTATTCCTTTACAAATCTGAACACTTTAAACAAGTTCCAGAGGTCTAATAGCTTACCAGGAAGCAGAATGTAATTGCTGAAGATCACTTGTGTCCTGGTGGGAGACTAGAAATGTAAAGATGGCAAAATACTAAGCAGGATTCTAACATAGACTTAGTATTGGGGGAGGGAGATAGCACAAGGGGTGTAAACCAGAGCCCACCAAGACAAGAGAGAAAGGTAAGTATTACTTTCTAAATCTGAGCACTTTAAACAAATTCCTGAGGTCTAATGGCTTACCAGCAAGCAGAATGTAATTGCTGAAGAGGACGTGTGTCCTGGTGGGAGACTAGAAATTTAAAGATGGCTCTATACTCAGCAGGATTCTAATATAGACTAAGTATTGGGGAGGAGATAGCACAAGGGTGTAAACCAGAGCCCACCTACACAAGAGAAAAAGTAAGTATTTCTTTACAAATCTGAATGTCTAATGGCTTACCAGGAAGTAGAATGTAATTGATGAAGAGCACTTGTGTCCTGGTGGGAGACTAGAAATGTAAAGATGGCTCTGTACTCGGTCGGATTCTAATATAGGCTTAGTATTGGGTGAGGAGATAGCACAAGGGTGCAAACCAGAGCCCACCAAGACAAGAGAAAAAGTATTACTTTAGAAATCTGGACATTTTAAACAAGTTCCTGAGGTCTAATGGCTTACCAGCAAGCGGAATGTAATTACTGAAGAGCACTTGTGTCCTGAAGGGAGACTAGAAATTTAAAGATGGCTCCATACTCAGATTCTAATATTTAATTAGTATTGGGGGAGAGAGATAGCACAAGAGGTGTGAACCAGAACCCACCAAGACAAGAGTAAAAAGTAAGTATTGTTTTACAAATCTGAACACTTTAAACAAATTCCAGAGGTCAAACGGCATAGCAGCAAGCAGAATGTAATTGCTGAAGAGCACTTGTGTCTTGGTGGGAGACTAGAAATTTAAAGATGGCTCCATACTCAGCAGGATTCTAATATAGACTTAGTATTGGTGGTGGGAGATAGCACAAGGGGTGTAAACCAGAGCCCACCAAGACAAGAGAAAAAAGTAAGTATTATTTTCCAAATGTGAACACTTTATACAAGTCCTGAGGTCTAATGGTTACCAGCAAGCAGAATGTAATTGCTGAAGAGCACTTGTGTCCTGGATGTAGACTAGAAATTTAAAGATGGCTCCATGCTCAGCAGGATTGTAATATAGACTTAGTACTGGAGGAGGAAGATTTTACAAGGGGTGTAAACCAGAGCCCACCAAGGCAAGAGAAAAAAGTAAGTATTACTTTGCAAATCTGAACACTTTAAACAAATTCCTGAGGTCTAATGGCTTACCAGCAAGCAGAATGTAATTTCTGAAGAGCACGTGTGTCCTGGTGGGAGACTAGAAATTTAGAGATGGCTCCATACTCAGCAGGGTTCTAATAAAAACTTAGTATTGGGGGAGGGAGATAGCACAAGGGGTGTAAACCAGAGGCCACCAAGACAAGAGAAAAAAGTGAGTATTACTTTACAAATCTGAACAACTTAAACACATTCCTGAGGTCTAATAGGTTCATAGGTTCATAGGTAGGTACTAGGCTATCGGCCCTGGGGCCTATACAAGCCCAGCCAAAAAGGTACCCTGGTTTTTGCCACCCAAGAAAATTATTTTCCTGTGCCACTGTCAAGCAGAGCCACAGAGGTGATCCCTGGGGTGAATTTCCTATTTCCCATCCAATCATCAAGATTTTTGTTGAAGAGAGTGAATGAGGAGCTTTGTTTGATATAGATAGGTAGTTTATTCCAGAGTATGGGAAGTCTCTGTGACAGGAATCTATCCCTCCGGCATGTTCTGTTTAATGTGGTGACAAGGTTTAGGTCCCTAGAGCGTGTAGCTTGGAGGGGATTGGGATTTCTTTAAGTGGAGCATGTCCAACAGCTCTGGGTTTGACATAGCTTTGTAAGTTAGGCAGAGATCACCTCTGAGTAGGCGATATGTGACGGAGTACAGCTGGAGTTTTTTGAGACGGTCTGCGTAGTGCATCTGTTTGAAGCCGGTAATCTTCTTTGTGAGGTATTTTTGCAGCCTTTCCAGTTGTTGTAGATGTCTTGTGAGGTACATACCAAAAGGGGCATTGTACTCTATAATGGGTCTAATGAGTGATGAGTAGAGAGGGACAATGACCTCTTTTTTTCTGGATGAGAAACTTTTTGTGATGAGGTGTGCCACGTAGAAGGATTTCCTGACTACTGTGGCAATGTGATTTTCAAAGGAGAGTCTACTGTCCACCTTTGTCCCAAGGTCTCTTATCACACTTTCAGTGTTAAGTATACTACTGCTTATGTTGTAGTACATGGGTACAGAGTTTTTACCAAAGGGCATGACAATGCACTTTTTGGCATTGAGCTTGAGGCCACAGCTTTGACACCAGGCATCTGTCTCAGTGAGGCCCTTTTGTAGGATGTCCACATCGTTAGGAGTTTTGATTATGGCTCCTAGTTTGCAGTCATCTGTGAACTTCATTAGCCAAAGACCTTCTGTGTTAGCCTGTACTTCAGAGAAGTAGATACCAAACAGGAGAGGACCCAGGACTGAACCCTGTGGTAGTCCACTTGTCACTGGTCTGAAGTCGGATTTGGAGTCTGCTACTTTTACAGTGTGGGTTCTGTCAGTGTGCCAGATGGCAACCCATCTTGTGACATAGGGATTTATACCTAGTTTAGTCAGTTTATCTATAATTCCAGACTGGGGGATGGTGTCAAAAGCCTTGGAAAGATCTAGATAGGCTGTGTGAACGACCTTACCCTTGTCTACGGCTTTGGTGACTGCTTCAAAGAGGTCTATCAGGTTTAGGAGACACGATCTGCCTTTTACAAACCCGAACTGGGTGGGATCCAGAGTTTGGAGATTACCAATGTCTTTGTTTATAAGTTCCATGATGATACTTTCCATGGCCTTGCAGACAAGACTTGTTATGCTAATGGGGCGGTAGTTCCTGGGGTCCATGGTGGCTCCCCCTTTGTGGAGTGTGATAACCATTGCTGTGCGCCATTCAGCAGGCACAAAGCCTGAGGTGAGGCTATGACTGAACATGGTACTTAGGTAGTTCATTCTGTAGTTCATGTCAAGCAACCTGGGATGTTGTCAGGTCCCATGGATGCTGTGTTCTTGGCTTTGGAGAGTGTGGTTTTTACCTGTACAGCCATGATTACAGGAACATTGCATTCTTCCGGTATAGAGATGGGCTTTTTAGGGGGTGAGAGGGGGGTAAAGTTAGCACTGAACATATCTGCCAGGATCTTGGCAATATCGGTTGGGTCTGTATATTTAGTGCCATTGCGCTGTAACTCAAAGCAGATCTGAGTGTTGCCATTGAGATTCTTGACATAGCTATAGAATGCTTTGTGGTTGTCTTTAGAATCAGTGGTGATTTTGTTTTCATAACTAGCTTTGGAGGATTTTATCAGGGATCGCAGCTTCTTACTGAGGCTGACCAGGGAGCTCCTCCACTCGTGGGATTTTACTCTCTTTTGCAGGAGTTTCTTCCTTCTGTTGTACAGTTTGTTTATGGCAGGGGATCACCAGATTGGCTTTCTTTTTTTGGAGGATAGCGTCTTGGTTCTGTTTGGGATAGCACGATCCATGCACTCATGTCAGTGCTTATAAAGTGCAATTGTGTAGTATTCAGTAGTCGTAACTGTATTGTCCATCTGTATGGGTGTCATGAAGTTCACCACTTCTGTCTTAAGAAGCATGAAGTTGGCTTTGTAGAAACTTTTTACCATGGTTTCCCTAATGGAGGGTGGAGGCAGGATGTGGATATCTAGGGCAATTAGCTTATGGTCGGAGCGGACCAATGAGGCATTGGTAATGACTAGATCCAGGATATTGTTGCCCCTGGTGGGGGTGTGGATAAGTTCATCCAGGGCATTGGAGTTTATGAATTCCAGAAAGCGTTGAGCGAAGGAGTTGGTACATAGGTTCACAGGTTCATAGATTAGTACTAGGCTACTTGCCATTGTGGACCATTTAAGCCTAGCCAAATACACCATGGGAGAATCAATCATGCACCTTGTGTCTGCAAGGTAAACCCCTTAACCATTCTGCCATCCTCCCATCCCCCAGATAATGGTGGGGTAGTTGAAATCGCCCATTATTAGGGTGTTTGGTTGAACCCTAATATTTTCTCGTACATCAAGAAAAGAGGAGTGGTAATCCTGGGGCATAGTGGGTGATCTGTAGCAAGCTACAATTTGGATTGCAGTTTTGCCCAGAGTTAGTTGTACTTGGATAACCTCAGCTGCATTATGCTGAGCAACTAGCCTGGAGGTGTGGATATCCTTAATGAATATGGACACACCTCCGCCTTTGGTGTTCCGGTCCAGGTTACATGGCCGAAAAGTGTGGTATGACTTATAGCCTGGTAGTGCAGGGCTGCTCTCTGGAGCCTTGAACCAGGTCTCAGTTACTGCACAGATATCGATGTTCTTCATTTTAAGGAGTGTCTCGAGTGAGTAATGGCTTACCAGCAGGGAGAATGGAATTGATGAAGAGGACTTGTGTCCTGGTGGGAGACTAGAAATTTAAAGATGGCTCCATACTCAGCAGGGTTATAATATAGAGTTAGTATTGGGGGAGGAAGGTAGCACAAGGGGTGTAAATCAGAACTCACCAAGACAAGAGAAAAAATTAGTATTACTTTACCAATCTGAACACTTTAAACAAATTACTGAGGTCTGTTGGCTTACCAGCAAGCAGAATGTAATTGCTTAAGCGCACTTGTGTCCTGGTAGGAGACTAGAAATGTAAAGTTGGCTCCATACTCAGCAGGAATCTAATATAGACTTAGAATTGGTGAAGGGAGATAACACAAGAGGTGTAAACCAGAGCCCACCAAGAAAAGAGAAAAGTATTACTTTACAAATCTGAACACTTTAAACACATTCCTAAGGACTAATGGCTTACCAGCAAGCAGAATGTAATTGCTGAAGAGCACTTGTGTCCTGGTAGGAGACTAGAAATTTAATGATGGCTCCATACTCAGCAGGATTTTAATATAAACTTAGTATTGGGGGGCAGAGATAGCACAAGGGGTTTAAACCAGAGCCCACCAAGACAAGACAAAAAAGTAAGTATTCCTTTACAAATCTGAACACTTTAAACAAGTTCCAGAGGTCTAATGGCTTACCAGGAAGCAGAATGTAATTGCTGAAGAGCACTTGTGTCCTGGTGGGAGACTAGAAATGTAAAGATGGCTCTTTACTCGGCTGGATTCTAATATAGGCTTAGTATTGTGGGAGGGAGATAGCACAAGGGGTGCAAACCAGAGCCAACCAAGACAAGAGAAAAAAGTATTACTTTACAAATCTGAACACTTTAAATAAATTCCTGAGGTCTAATTAAACAAATTGCAGAGGTCAAATGGCATACCAGCAAGCAGAATGTAATTGCTGAAGAGGACGTGTGTCCTGGTGGGAGACTAGAAATTTAAAGATAGCTCTATACTCAGCAGGATTCTAATATAGACTAAGTATTGGGGAAGGGAGATAGCTCAAGGGGTATAAACCAGAGCCCACCAAGACAGAAGAAATAAGTAAGTATTACTTTTGCAAATCTGAACACTTTAAACAAATTCCTGAGGTCTAATGGCTTTCAGCAAGCAAAATGTAATTGCTGAAGAGCACTTGTGTCCTGTTAGGAGACTAGAAATGTAAAGATGGCTGCATACTTGGCAGGATTCTAATAAAGACTTAGTATTGGGGAGGAGATAGCAAAAGGGGTGTAAACCAGAGCCCACCTAGACAAGAGAAAAAGTAAGTATTACTTTACTAATCTGAACACTTTAAACAAATTCCTGAGGTCTAATGGCTTACCAGACAGCAGAATTTACTGGCTGAAGAGCACTTGTGTCCTGGTGGGAGACTAGAAATGTAAAGATGGCTACATACTCATCAAGATTCTAATATAGACTTAGTATTGGGGGAGGGCAGAGATACCACAAGGGATTTAAACCAGAGCCCACCAAGACAAGAGAAAAAAGTAAGCATTGCTTTACAAATCTGTACATTTTAAACAAATCCCTGAGGTCTAATGGCTTACCAGCAAGCAGAATGTAATTGCTGAAGAGCACTTGTGTCCTGGTGGGAGACTAGAAATGTAAAGATGGCTCCGTACTCAGCAGGATTCTAATGTAGACTTATTATTTTGGGAAGCAGATAGCACAAGGGGTGTGAACCAAAGCTCACCAAGACAAGAGAAAAAAGTAAGTATTACTTCACAAATCTGAACACTTTAAACAAGTTCCTGAGGTCTAATGGCTTACCAGCACGTCAAACGCAATTGCTGAAGGGCACTTGTGTCCTGCTGGGAGACTAAAAATTTAGAGATGGCTCCATACTCGGCAGGATTCTAATATATAAATAGTATTAGAGGAGGGAGATAGCACAAGGGGTGTAAAGAGCCCATGAATACAAGAAAAAAAAAGTATTGTTTTACAAATCTGAACACTTTAAATATATTCCTGAGGTCAAATGGCTTACCAGCAAGGAGAATGTAATTGCTGAAGAGCACTTTTGTCCTAGCGGGAGACTAGAAATTTAAAGATGGCTCCATACTCAGCATGATTCTAATATAGACTTGGTATTTGGGGAGGGAGATAGCACAAGGGGTGAAAACCAGAGCCCACCAAGACAAGAGAAAAAGGTAAGTATTACTTTCTAAATCTGAGCATTTTAGACAAATTCCTGAGGTCTAATGGCTTACCAGCAAGCAGAATTGTGACCTGGTGGGGGACTAGAAATTTAAAGATGGCTCTATACTCAGCAGGATTCTAATATAGACTGAGTATTGGGAGAGGGAGATAGCATAAGGGGAGTAAACCAGAGCCCACCTAGACAAGAGAAAAAAGTAAGTATTACTTTACAAATCTGAACATCTAATGGCTTACCAGGAAGTAGAATGTAATTGATGAAGAGCACTTGTGTCCTGGTGGGAGAATAGAAATGTAAAGATGGCTCTGTACTCGGCCGGATTCTAATATAGGCTTAGTATTAGGGAGGGAGATAGCACAAGGGGTGCAAACCAGAGCCCACCAAGACAAGAGAAAAAAGTATTACTTTACAAATCTGGACACTTTAAACAAGTTCCTGAAGTCTAATGGCTTACCAGCAAGCGGAATGTAATTACTAAAGAGCACTTGTGTCCTGAAGGGAGACTAGAAATTTAAAGATGGCTCCATACTCAGCAGGATTTTAATATAGACTTAGTATTGGGGGAGGAAGATAGCACAAGGGGTGTAAACCAGAGCCCACCAAGACAAGAAAAATAAAAGTATTGTTTTACAAATCTGAACACTTTGAATATATTCCTGAGGTCTAATGGCTTACCAGCAAGGAGAATGTAATTGCTGAAGGACACTTGTGTCTTGGTGGGAGACTAGAAATTTAAAGATGGCTTAGAACTCAGCAGGATTCTAATATAGACTTAGTATTTGGGGGAGGGAGATAGCACAAGGGGTATAAACCAGAGCCCACCAAGAAAAGGGAAAAAAGTATTACTTTACCTATCTGAACAGTTTAAACAAATTCCTGAGGTCTAATGGCTTACCAGCAAGCAGAAAGTAATTGCTGAAGAGCACGTGTGTCCTGGTTGGAGACTAGAAATTTAAAGATGTCTCCATACACAACAGGATTGTAATATAGACTTAATATTGGGGGAGGGAGATAGCACAAGGTGTGTAAACCGGAGTCCACCTAGACAAGAGAAAAAAGTAAGTATTACTTTACAAATCAGAAGGTCTAATGGTTTACCAGCAAGCAGAATGTAATTGCTAAAGAGCACTTGTGTCCTTGTGGGAGACTAGAAATGTAAAGATAGCTCCATACTCAGAATGATTCTAATACAGACTTAGTATTGGGGGAGGGAGATAGAACAAGGGGTGTAAACCAGAGCCCACCAAGACAAGAGAAAAAAGTAAGTATTATTATACAAATCTGAACACTTTAAACAAATTCCTGAGGTCTAATAGGTTCATAGGTTCATAGGTAGGTACTAGGCTATCGGCCCTGGGGCCTATACAAGCCAACCCAAAAGGTACCCTGGTTTTGCCACCCAAGAAAATTATTTTCCTGTGCCACTGTCAAGCAGAGCCACAGAGGTGATCCCTGGGGTGAATTTCCTATTTCCCATCCAATCATCAAGATTTTTGTTGAAGAGAGTGAATGAGGAGCTTTGTTTGATATAGATAGGTAGTTTATTCCAGAGTATGGGAAGTCTCTGTGACAGGAATCTATCCCTCCGGCATGTTCTGTTTAATGTGGTGACAAGGTTTAGGTCCCTAGGCGTGTAGCTTGGAGGGATTGGGATTTCTTTAAGTGGAGCATGTCCAACAGCTCTGGGTTTGACATAGCTTTGTAAGTTAGGCAGAGATCACCTCTGAGTAGGCGATATGTGGCGAATTACAGCTGGAGTTTTTGAGGCGGTCTGCGTGGTGCATCTGTTTGAAGCGGTAATCTTCTTTGTGAGGTATTTTGCAGCCTTTCCAGTTGTTGTAGATGTCTTGTGAGGTACATACCAAAAGGGCATTGTACTCTATAATGGGTCTAATAGTGATGAGTAGAGAGGGACAATGACCTCTTTTTTTCTGGATGAGAAACTTTTTGTGATGAGGTGTGCCACGTAGAAGGATTTCCTGACTACTGTGGCAATGTGATTTTCAAAGGAGAGTCTACTGTCCACCTTTGTCCCAAGGTCTCTTATCACACTTTCAGTGTTAAGTATACTACTGCTTATGTTGTAGTACATGGGTACAGAGTTTTTACCAAAGGGCATGACAATGCACTTTTTGGCATTGAGCTTGAGGCCACAGCTTTGACACCAGGCATCTGTCTCAGTGAGGCCCTTTGTAGGATGTCCACATCGTTAGGAGTTTTGATTATGGCTCCTAGTTTGCAGTCATCTGTGAACTTCATTAGCCAAAGACCTTCTGTGTTAGCCTGTACTTCAGAGAAGTAGATACCAAACAGGAGAGGACCCAGGACTGAACCCTGTGGTAGTCCACTTGTCACTGGTCTGAAGTCGGATTTGGAGTCTGCTACTTTTACAGTGTGGGTTCTGTCAGTGTGCCAGATGGCAACCCATCTTGTGACATAGGGATTTATACCTAGTTTAGTCAGTTTATCTATAATTCCAGACTGGGGGATGGTGTCAAAAGCCTTGGAAAGATCTAGATAGGCTGTGTGAACGACCTTACCCTTGTCTACGGCTTTGGTGACTGCTTCAAAGAGGTCTATCAGGTTTAGGAGACACGATCTGCCTTTTACAAACCCGAACTGGGTGGGATCCAGAGTTTGGAGATTACTAATATCTTTGTTTATAAGTTCCATGATGATACGTTCCACGGCCTTGCAGACCAGGCTCGTCATGCTAATGGGGCGGTAGTTCCCGGGGTCCATGGTGGCTCCCCCCTTGTGGAGTGGGATAACCATTGCTGTGCGCCATTCAGCAGGCACAAAGCCTGAGGTGAGGCTATGACTGAACATGGTACTTAGGTAGTTCGTGTAGAACGCAGCCTGGGTTGTTGTCTGGTCCCATGGATGCTGTGTTCTTGGCTTTGGAGAGTGTGGTTTTTACCTGTACAGCCATGATTACAGGAACATTGCATTCTTCCGGTATAGAGATGGGCTTTTTAGGGGGTGAGAGGGGGGTAAAGTTAGCACTGAACATATCTGCCAGGATCTTGGCAATATCGGTTGGGTCTGTATATTTAGTGCCATTGTGCTGTAACTCAAAGCAGATCTGAGTGTTGCCATTGAGATTCTTGACATAGCTATAGAATGCTTTGTGGTTGTCTTTAGAATCAGTGGTGATTTTGTTTTCATAACTAGCTTTGGAGGATTTTATCAGGGATCGCAGCTTCTTACTGAGGCTGACCAGGGAGCTCCTCCACTCGTGGGATTTTACTCTCTTTTGCAGGAGTTTCTTCCTTCTGTTGTACAGTTTGTTTATGGCAGGGGACCACCAGATTGGCTTTCTTTTTTTGGAGGATAGCGTCTTGGTTCTGTTTGGGATAGCACGATCCATGCACTCATGTCAGTGCTTATAAAGTGCAATTGTGTAGTATTCAGTAGTCGTAACTGTATTGTCCATCTGTATGGGTGTCATGAAGTTCACCACTTCTGTCTTAAGAAGCATGAAGTTGGCTTTGTAGAAACTTTTTACCATGGTTTCCCTAATGGAGGGTGGAGGCAGGATGTGGATATCTAGGGCAATTAGCTTATGGTCGGAGCGGACCAATGAGGCATTGGTAATGACTAGATCCAGGATATTGTTGCCCCTGGTGGGGGTGTGGATAAGTTCATCCAGGGCATTGGAGTTTATGAATTCCAGAAAGCGTTGAGCGAAGGAGTTGGTACATAGGTTCACAGGTTCATAGATTAGTACTAGGCTACTTGCCATTGTGGACCATTTAAGCCTAGCCAAATACACCATGGGAGAATCAATCATGCACCTTGTGTCTGCAAGGTAAACCCCTTAACCATTCTGCCATCCTCCCATCCCCCAGATAATGGTGGGGTAGTTGAAATAAAGCCCATTATTAGGGTGTTTGGTTGAACCCTAATATTTTCTCGTACATCAAGAAAAGAGGAGTGGTAATCCTGGGGCATAGTGGGTGATCTGTAGCAAGCTACAATTTGGATTGCAGTTTTGCCCAGAGTTAGTTGTACTTGGATAACCTCAGCTGCATTATGCTGAGCAACTAGCCTGGAGGTGTGGATATCCTTAATGAATATGGACACACCTCCGCCTTTGGTGTTCCGGTCCAGGTTACATGGCCGAAAAGTGTGGTATGACTTATAGCCTGGTAGTGCAGGGCTGCTCTCTGGAGCCTTGAACCAGGTCTCAGTTACTGCACAGATATCGATGTTCTTCATTTTAAGGAGTGTCTCGAGTGAGTAATGAAGCTTACCAGCAGGGAGAATGGAATTGATGAAGAGGACTTGTGTCCTGGTGGGAGACTAGAAATTTAAAGATGGCTCCATACTCAGCAGGGTTATAATATAGAGTTAGTATTGGGGGAGGAAGGTAGCACAAGGGGTGTAAATCAGAACTCACCAAGACAAGAGAAAAATTAGTATTACTTTACCAATCTGAACACTTTAAACAAATTACTGAGGTCTGTTGGCTTACCAGCAAGCAGAATGTAATTGCTTAAGCGCACTTGTGTCCTGGTAGGAGACTAGAAATGTAAGTTGGCTCCATACTCAGCAGGAATCTAATATAGACTTAGAATTGGTGAAGGGAGATAACACAAGAGGTGTAAACCAGAGCCCACCAAGAAAAGAGAAAAGTATTACTTTACAAATCTGAACACTTTAAACACATTCCTAAGGACTAATGACTTACCAGCAAGCAGAATGTAATTGCTGAAGAGGACTTGTGTCCTGGTGGGAGACTAGAAATTTAATGATGGCTCCATACTCAGCAGGATTTTAATATAAACTTAGTATTGGGGGGCAGAGATAGCACAAGGGGTTTAAACCAGAGCCCACCAAGACAAGACAAAAAAGTAAGTATTCCTTTACAAATCTGAACACTTTAAACAAGTTCCAGAGGTCTAATGGCTTACCAGGAAGCAGAATGTAATTGCTGAAGAGCACTTGTGTCCTGGTTGGAGACTAGAAATGTAAAGATGGCTCTGTACTCGGCCGTATTCTAATATAGGCTTAGTATTGGGGAGGGAGATAGCACAAGGGGTGCAAACCAGAGCCCACCAAGACAAGAGAAAAAAGTATTACTTTACAAATCTGGACACTTTAAACAAGTTCCTGAGGTCTAATTAAACAAATTGCAGAGGTCAAATGGCATACCAGCAAGCAGAATGTAATTGCTGAAGAGGACGTGTGTCCTGGTGGGAGACTAGAAATTTAAAGATAGCTCTATACTCAGCAGGATTCTAATATAGACTAAGTATTGGGGAAGGGAGATAGCTCAAGGGGTATAAACCAGAGCCCACCAAGACAGAAGAAATAAGTAAGTATTACTTTTGCAAATCTGAACACTTTAAACAAATTCCTGAGGTCTAATGGCTTTCAGCAAGCAAAATGTAATTGCTGAAGAGCACTTGTGTCCTGTTAGGAGACTAGAAATGTAAAGATGGCTGCATACTTGGCAGGATTCTAATAAAGACTTAGTATTGGGGGAGGGAGATAGCAAAAGGGGTGTAAACCAGAGCCCACCTAGACAAGAGAAAAAAGTAAGTATTACTTTACTAATCTGAACACTTTAAACAAATTCCTGAGGTCTAATGGCTTACCAGACAGCAGAATTTACTGGCTGAAGAGCACTTGTGTCCTGGTGGGAGACTAGAAATGTAAAGATGGCTACATACTCATCAAGATTCTAATATAGACTTAGTATTGGGGGAGGGCAGAGATACCACAAGGGATTTAAACCAGAGCCCACCAAGACAAGAGAAAAAAGTAAGCATTGCTTTACAAATCTGTACATTTTAAACAAATCCCTGAGGTCTAATGGCTTACCAGCAAGCAGAATGTAATTGCTGAAGAGCACTTGTGTCCTGGTGGGAGACTAGAAATTTAAAGATGGCTCCATACTCCGCAGGATTCTAATATAGACTTAGTATTGCGGAGGGAGATAGCACAAGGGGTGTGAACCAGAGCCCACCAAGACAAGAAAAAAATGTAAGTATTACTTCACAAATCTGAACACTTTAAACAAATTCCTGAGGTCTAATGGCTTACCAGCACGTCAAACGCAATTGCTGAAGGGCACTTGTGTCCTGCTGGGAGACTAAAAATTTAGAGATGGCTCCATACTCGGCAGGATTCTAATATATAAATAGTATTAGAGGAGGGAGATAGCACAAGGGGTGTAAAGAGCCCATGAATACAAGAAAAAAAAAGTATTGTTTTACAAATCTGAACACTTTGAATATATTCCTGAGGTCAAATGGCTTACCAGCAAGGAGAATGTAATTGCTGAAGAGCACTTTTGTCCTGGTGGGAGACTAGAAATTTAAAGATGGCTCCATACTCAGCATGATTCTAATATAGACTTGGTATTTGGGGAGGGAGATAGCACAAGGGGTGAAAACCAGAGCCCACCAAGACAAGAGAAAAAGGTAAGTATTACTTTCTAAATCTGAGCATTTTAGACAAATTCCTGAGGTCTAATGGCTTACCAGCAAGCAGAATGTAATTGCTGAAGAGGACGTGTGACCTGGTGGGGGACTAGAAATTTAAAGATGGCTCTATACTAGAGGAAAATAGACAGTTTTAAAGGGGGAACAAAAAAAAGATAAAAAAGGGAAAAATAATATTCTTTCAAAACTAACACAAGGTTAAGGAAGAGAATGTTTGTGAAAAGATTTGGTTTGGGGGGAAATAAAATTAAAATGGCTTGTATTTGGGGTTTAAATTTTTAAAAAAGGGGGGGAAAAAAATAAACCAACCCACCGACAAAAAAAAATTCTTTAAAAAAATAATTTAAACAAGTTCCCGAAGCTTGGCTTAAAAAAATTTTAAATTCTAAAAGATTGTTTGGGAAAAATGAAAAAAGAGGTAACCAGGTTTTTTAAAGAAGTATTAAAATCAAAGGGGTTTTTCCAAACCCCCCCAAAAAAGAAAAAAAAGATTGTTTTCTTGAAACTTTTTAAATTTTGAGGTCAAAACCGGAGAAATTTTTTTAAAGACTTTGGGTTTGGGGGAGATAGAAATTTTAAAAGGGGCCCAAACCCCAGGAAATAGATTAATTTGGGGTAAACAAGGGTTAAACCAACCCCCCAAGAAAAGGGAAAAAAAACTTTCCTTTGAACTTAAAAAATTTAGGAAGGTTTAACAAACAGAAATAATTGCTTAGGATTTTGGGGTTAACAGTTTAAAAAGCCCAAACAAAGGAGTAATATGCTTATATGGGAAATTTGGGGGTTAAAAATCCATAGAAAGGAAAAAATGTTTCCAAAACAGAAAATGGCTTCCAAAGCAAATTTTAAATTTTAAAAATTGGGGGGAGACAGTGAAAGGTAAAGAATGATTAAATCAACTTAGTTTGGGGGGGGGGGGAAAAAAAGGGGGGAAACCGGCCCCCGAAAAGAAAAAAAAAATTTTTCAAATCTGAAAAATAAAAATACCCAGGGTTTGGAAGCAAGGGAAAAAGCAAACACGGAGGGGGGAATAAAATTTAAAATGGCTAAAACAGGTTTTAAATTGCTTAGGGGGGGGAGAAAATTGTTTTAGCACCCCAAAAAAAAAAAGTAAATTCTTTAAAAAGTCATTTAAACAAAATTTGGGAAGGAACACAAAAGAAAAGTGAAAGATTGTTCCCGGGGGGAAAAATTTGAGGTAATCAGCAGGGCAGAATGAATTGGGGAGAGAAGCCGGGGGGGAATAGGGCCCAACAAAAGAAAAAAATATTACTTTTAAAAAAGAAAGGAATGGGACAGAACAGAATTTAAGAAAGAGAGTTTTAACTGAAATTAAAATTTTTGAGGTTTTAAATTGGCTTAATTTTAAGAAGCACGGGGGGAGCCAAAAAAAAGAAAAATAAAAACTACTTTTAAATTGACTTTAAAAAAGAGTAAGGTTACCAGCAACAGAAGAAGGAAAGATTGTTTTAATTGAAATTAAAATTCCTAGGGGGTTCAACAAATTGTATTGGAAGGGGCAAAAAGGGGGGCTGAGAAAAAAAGAAAATTTAAAAAAATAAAATCGAAATTTAAAAAATTTTGGGAAATGGGTTTAAAGGCAAAAATTCAAGACAAAAAGGGGGGGAACTAAAATTTAAAATTCCCCAATCGAGGTTTTAATGCTTAAGGGGGGGGGGGAAGAAAAGGGGGGAAACCGGCCTAAAAATAAAAAAAAAGGATTTCAAATGAAATTTAAAAATTCCGGGTTAAAACCACAAGAAAAATTCTAAAATTTTCCGGGGAAAAAAATTTTAAAAAAAGGCTCCAACCAGCAGGATTTTTAAGACTTGTTTGGGGAAGGGGTAGAAATAAAAGGCCCAAAAAAAAAAAAATATTGTTTTTAAAAATTTAAAGAATAACCGGGTAAAGGCCCCCAAGGGAAAAAAAGTAAGGTTTTTCCCCAAACTGAAATTTAAGTTCCCCAACCCGAGGATTTTAAAAGACTTGTTTGGGGGGAGACAGATAAAAGGGGGGGGAAACCAGATCCCCCCCCAAAACAAAAAAAAGAAAAATTTAAAAAATTTTAAAAAAACCAGGCAAGGAAGAAGAAATTAATTGCTAAAACTTTTGGGCTTGGGGAAAAGAAAAAAGATTTGAACCCCGGTTCTTTAAAACTTTGATTTAGGGAAAACAAGGGGTTAAAAGACCCAAAGAAAAAAAAATTTTTAACAACAAAAAAATTCCTAAATTTACCAAAAAAAAAGAAGCTGAAAAGCACTTTTGTCCTGGTTGGAGACTAGAAATTTAAAGATTTCCCAAACCCGGATTAAAAGACTTAATATTGGGGGGAGATAACAAGGGGAAACCAGAGCCACCAAAACAAGAAAAAGTAAATATTTTTTTCAAATCAAAGGTCTAATGGTTTTTCCCAAAAGAAAATTTAAAAGCACTTGTGTCCTGGGGGGAGACTAGAAATTAAAAGGCCCCTACTCAGAAGATTCTAATAAGACTTAGTATTGGGGAGGAGATAGAAAAAACCAGAGCCCACCAAGACAAGAGAAAAAATAATATTTTAAAAAAAATTTAAAAAATTCCGGGAAGGTTTCCAAAGAAAGAATTTAAAATTGTGTCCTGGTGGGAGACTAAAATTTAAAGATGGCCCCTTCCCGGAAAAAAAAAATTATATTGGGGAAAGGGGATACACAAGGGTTTAAAACCCCCCAAAACAAGAGAAAAAATAATTTTTAAACCCAAAAATAAATTTAAACAAATTTTGGGAAAGGGCCCGAAACAAATGTAATTTCTAAACCGTTCCCATAGACTAGAAAATTGAGGGATACCCCAAGGGTTTAAAAGACAAGGGGGGGAAAAAAGAAAAGGGGGTTTTTTAAACCGACCCCCAAAACAAAAAAAGTTTTTTACAAACGAAATTTAAAAAATTCCTGGGGTTTAATTTTAAAAAGGGAAAAGTAATTCTAAAACTTGTTGGGGGAGATAAAATTTAAAAGGGCCCAAAAGAGGGAAAAAGATTATTTAAAATGACAATTAAACCCAAACCACCAAGCAAAGAAAAAAAGTATTCAAACACTTTCTTCCCGATTTATGGCTTCCACAAACAGAAAAATTTAAGACTTTGGTTTTTTGGGGGGATAGAAATTTACAGAGGCTCCAAGAAGGGTTCTTAAAATAAAATTAAATCACAAGGGGTTAAAACCCGGCCCCCCCAAAAGGAAAAAATTTTCTTTAAAACGAAATTTTAAAGGCTTCCAAACAGAAATTTAATTATAAAAACTTGTTTGGGGGAGACAGTGTAAAAGGGGCCACCGAAAATAGTTTAAGGGGGGGGGACAAATTTTAAACCAAGGACCACAAGAGAGAAAAAAAAAACAAATTGCCTTTAAAAAATTTAAAAAGGCTTCCACAAACAGAAACTAATTTAAACTTTTTTGGGGGAGATAGAAATTTAAAAGGGGCCCAAACCCAAAACAAAAAATTAGTATTTAAACAAATTTTAAACCCAACCCCCCAAGTAAAAAAAAAAATTTTTAAAAAAGCTTTTTAAAAAATTCCTGAGGCTAATTTGGGGCCCAAAAAAATTCTAAAGCTTTTTTTTTGGGGAGATAGAAAGAAAGATGGCTCCCTTCAAGGATTTAATTGCTTAATTAGGGGAAAAACACAAGGGGGAAAAGACCCATCAAACAAAAAAAACTTTTTTTTAAAACTAAAATTTAAAAAATTCCTAATCAAGGTTCCAAACAGAATTAATTGGAAAAGCACGGTTTTGGGGGGCACAAAGTAAGAGGAATTAATTCAATATAACTTTAAATAGCCAAAAGGGTTAAAACCCGACCCCCCAAAAAAAAGGAAAAAGAATTTCCAAAAAAAAAATTTAAAAAATTCCTGAGGTCCCAAAGGCTTAAAATGGAGGAATTGCAAGGTTTTTTGGGGGAAAAGAAAAAAGATTCCCAAATACAATTTAAATCTTAGTATTTGGGGGGGGGAAAAACAAAATGTGAACCCCCCCGAAAAAAAAAAATAAATTCTTTTAAATCGAAATTTAAAAAACCCAGGTTTTGGAAGAGAAATTAACTAAAACCCCCGGAAAAAGAATTTAAAATCAACCAAAAATTTAAAAACTTAGTATTGGGGAAGAGCAAAATGTTCTGAGCCTCCCCGGTTGGGGGTTTTAAAAAATTCAAATGAGGTTCCCATGAATTTGGGGGGGCCCCAGTTTTAAAAAGACCCAAAAGGGGAAAAGGGGTTTTTTACCCAAAAACCAAAAAAAACCCAAAAATTTGTTTCCGGGGGATGAAATGTAAAGATGGTTTCCTTTGGAAGGATTTAAAATTAGATTAAAGGGGGTGAAAAGGGATAAAAACCAAAACAAGAAAAAAAAAGTATTACTTTACAAAAGAAAATTTAAAAAATTTGAGCTAAAACTTACCAGCAAGCAGAATGTAATTGCTGAAGGCACTTTTTTGGGGGGGACTAGTTTAAATTACTCAGCAGGATTCTAATATAATTGTTTGGGGGGAGGAAAGGGGGAAACCAAAACCCACCAAGAAAGGAAACAAATTGCCCTTTAAAAAAATTTAGGTCTAAGGTTTTCCAAAAAAATTTAATTGCTAAAGCACTTGTGTCCGGGGGGGAGACTAGAAATTTAAAGATGGCTCCCTACTCCAGATTCTAATATAGACTTATATTGGGAAGGGGATACCCCAAGGGGAAACGAGCCCACCAAACAAGAGAAAAAGTAAGTATTTTTAAAATATGAAACTTTAAACAAATTTTTTTTCCCGCAAAGGGGGAAAGTAATTGGAACCCTTGTTTGGGGGAAAAAATTTAAAGTCTCCTCCAGAATTTAATATAGGAATTTTTGGGGGGGGGAACAAAGGGGGAAAAGAAAACAAAAAAAAAAAAAGTATGCTTTTCAAACGAAATTTAAAAAATTCCTGGGGGTAATGAAGAAAGGGGGGTGGGCTAAAGACTTGTTTGGAGAGATAGAAAAAAGTGCCCCCAAACCAAAAACAAAAATTATTTTAAAACAAATTAAACCCAACCCCCAAAAAAAAAGGAAAAAAAAGGAATTTAAAAAATGAGGCACTTTTTCCTGTGGCTATTGTTAAGCAACAGAAGAAATTCTAAAGACTTGTTTGGGGGAGATAAAAAAAGTGGCCCCAAACCCCCCGGGCAAAAATTAGTTTGGGGGGGGGTAAAAATTGAAAAAGCCCACCAAAACAAGAAAAAAGAATTTTTAAAAAAATTGCCTTTAAAAAAATTTAGGGGTTACCCAAAAACTAAAGACTTTTTTGGGGGAGACAAAATTTAAAAAGGCCCAAAGGGGTTTTTTTTAAATTTGGGGGATAAACCAAAAGGGGGTTAAAAAAAGAGAAAGTATTGCTTTAGAAATTTTCCTTTAAAAAAATTTAGGAAAGGCCCAAACAAAAAATTCTAAAGACTTTGGGTTTTTGGGGGGATAGAAATTTACAGAGGCCCAAGCAGAGGGGTTTAATTAAATGAAATTTAAAATCCGGGTTAATCCCAACCCAGAGAAAGAAAAAAGTTTTTTTTGGGAAGACCAGAAAAATGTAATTGATAAAGACTTGTTTGGGGGGGATAGAAAGTAAAGGCCCCGGGAAAAAGGTTTAAAATTTTAAATGACAAAAAAAAACCAAGCAAAAAAAAAAGAAATTTATTTAAAACTGGCCTTTAAAAAACTGATTAATGGCTTCCACAAACAGAAAATTTGCTTTGGGGGGGGGAGATTGAAATTAAAAGGGGCCCAAAAGCAGGGAAATTAAATTATTTGGGGGGGGAAAAAAACGGGCAAACCAACCCCCCAAGCAGAAAAAAAGTAAAATTGTTTCTTGAAACTTTAAAAAATTTTTAGGGAAAAGGCCATAAACAGAAATTTAAATTTCTAAAGGGGGTCCGGGGGAGACAAAAAAAGATTATAACCCTTTAAAAAACTTTGTTTTGGGGGGGGAGCAAGGGGAAAAAGGCCCCAAAGATGGGGAAAAAAAATTTTAAAATTTTCCCAAACAAACCTGATCTAATGGCTTAAGAAGAGAAAAAGTGAAACGGCCAACAGAAAGAAAAGGAAATCGAATTTAAAAACTTTGTATTGGGGGAAAAAGCAAAGGGTGTAAACAGGCCCTAAAACAAAAAAAAAATTCTTTTAAACTAAATTTAAAAAATTTAAGGAAGGATACCCCAAGGTGTAACGAGGCACGGCGGGGGAATAGAAATTTAAAATCTAACTTAATTCTAATTAGCTTAAGGGGGGGGGGGGGGAAAAAAGGGGGGAAACCGGCCCCCAAAAAAAAGAAAAAAAAAATTTTTCAAATCTGAAAATTTTAAAAAATTTGGAGGAAAAGGGACAAAAAGGTGTAACAAGCCCCGGGGAGAAAAATTTTAAAATCTCCCAAATAGCAAAAAATTTATTGGGGAAGATAGAAAGGGGGGGAAACCCGGCCCCCAAAAAAGAAAAATAAGATTCTTTACAAACAAAAACTTTAAAAAATGGTTAAAACCCCCCAAACAGAAAAGTAAGTACTTTTCCAACTGAAATTTAAAATTTCCCGATCAAGGGTTCAAAAGATTTTATTGGTGGGGGAGATGGCCGGGGGAAACCAGAAAAAAGAAGGAAAAAAAAAAGATTCTTTAAATTTTTTTAAAAAACCAGGTTAAGGACCAGAAAAAATTTTAAATTTCTAAAAAATTTGTCCTTTAACAAAAATTTAAAAAAAGGCTAACCCGATGTTCTAAAAGACTTGTTTGGGGAGCCAAATTAAAGACCCCCCAAAAAAAAAAGGGGTTTTTTTAAAATTTAAAAAACAAAGGGTTAATGGCAAGCAAGAGAATGTAAATTCAACTGCATTGTTCCGGGGGAGATGAAAATTTTAAAAATGGTCCTTGAGGGTTTAAATGCTTATATTTTGGGGAAATAAAAGGTTAAAAAAAGACAAGGAAAAAAAGAGCACAAACGAAATTTTAAAAAAATTCCTAACAATCTACCAAAAAAATTCTGAAAACATTTTCCGGAGAGATAAAATTTAAAGATGGTCCTTGTAGGATTAAATGCTTTATTGGAGGGGAAAAGAAAAGGGGAAAAAAAGGAAAAAAAAGTTAAAAACAAACAAAAAATAAAAAAAATTTTTTTCAAAAGGGAATTTCGAAGAGTGTTGGGGGGAGACTGTTTGTGGCTAATAGGGTTCTAATAAGTTTAAATTTGGGGGGGAAAACAAGGGGGGAAAAACCCAAACCCACCAAGACAAGAAAAAAAAAAGTATTATTCAAATCTGAACACTTTAAAAAATTCCTGAGGCAAGGGTTACCGCAAAAAATTTTAAAGGGGGCCTGGGGGGGAAAAATTTAAAAGGTTCTATAGGAAATTAATTAGTATTGGGGGGGAGATAGCACAAGGGGAAACCAGAGCCCACCAAGACAAGGAAAAAAAGATTCTTTAAAAATTTCACTTTAAACAAATTCCTGAGGTCTAATGGCTTAACAGCAAACAGAATGTAATTGCTAAGAGCACTTGTGTCCTGTGGGAGACTAGAAATTTAAGATGGCTAATCAGCAGGGTTCTAATATAGAATAATATTGGGGGGGGGGATAGCACAAGGGTGTAACCAGAGCCCAAGAAAGGAAAAAGTATTACTTTTCAAAACTGAATTAATTTCCGAGCAAAAGTTTTGGGAAAAGATTTTCCCGGGGAGACTGTGTAAAAATGGTTTTTTGGTGGTTCTAAAAGGTTGTATTTGGGGGGAAAATGAAAAAGGGGCAAAAAGGGAAAAAAGCAAAAAAAAAAAAAAAAAATTAAATTTAAAAAATCCGAGTCTAATGGTTACCAGCAACAGAATTAATTTCTGAAGAGCACTTGTGTCCTGGGGGGAGACTTGAAATTAAAGATGGCTCCATATCAGTTTTAAATTCAAATTTAGTATTGGGGGAAGGAGATACAACAAGGGGTGCAAACCAGAGCCCACCAAGACAAGAAAAAAAGTAAAAATTAGTTTACAAATCTGAACACTTTAAACAAATTTGTGAGGGATAATGGCTTAACAGTAAGCAGAATGTAATTGCTGAAGAGCACTTGTGTCCTGGTGGGAGACTAGAAATTTAAAGATGGCTCCATACTCAGCAGGATTTTAATATAGACTTAGTATTGGGGGAAGGAGATAGCACAAGGGGTGTAAACCAGAGCCCACCAAGACAAGAAAAAGAAAAGTATTGTTTTACAAATCTGAACACTTTGAATATATTCCTGAGGTCAAATGGCTTACCAGCAAGGAGAATGTAATTGCTGAAGACCACTTTTCTCCTGGAGGGAGACTAGAAATTTAAAGATGGCTCCATACTCAGCAGGATTTTAATATAGACTTAGTATTGGGGGAGGAAGACAGCATAAGGGGTGCAAACCAGAGCCCACCAAGACAAGAGAAAAAAGTAAGTATTACTTTAAAATTTAAAAATTTAAAAAAAAATTGGGGGAAGGGAAAAGGTTTTTAAACCGGCTTGGGGGGGAAAAAAAAGAACCCAATTTAAAAAATTTTTTTTGGATGGGGTAAAAGGGGAAAAACCCCCCCCAAAAAAGGAAAAAAAATATTACTTTTCCATCTGAACATTTAAACAAATTCCTGAGGTCAATGGCTTACCAGCAACAGAAATAATTGCTGAAGAGCACTTGTCCTGGTTGGAGACTAGAAATTTAAAAGGGCTCCATACCAACAGGATTTAATTTGACAAAAGGGGAGGGAAAAAGGTAAACCAGCCAAGAAGAGAAAAAAGTAAGTATTACTTTACAAATCAGAAGGTCTAATGGTTTACCAGCAAGCAGAATGTAATTGCTAAAGAGCACTTGTGTCCTTGTGGGAGACTAGAAATGTAAAGATAGCTCCATACTCAGAATGATTCTAATACAGATTATATTGGGGAGGGGTAGAAAAAGGGTGTAAACCAGAGCCCCCCAAAAACAAGAGAAAAAAAAGTATTATTTACAAATCTGAAATTTAAAAATTCCGAGGCAATGGTTTAAAAAAAAGAATTTTCTGGGACTTGTTAGGTGGGGAAATAGAAAATTTAAAATGGCTATATGAGGATTTTAAAAGCAAGGGGAAAGAAAAAGGGGAAAAACCCACCAACACAAAAAAAATAAATATTTTTACAAAAAAACAAAAAAATTCCCGAGGCAATGGTTGAAACAGAATGTAATTGGATTAGGGTTTTAAAGACTAGAAAATTTAAAAAGGGGCCCCAGGTTCAAAAGACAAGGGGGGAAAGAAAAAAAACCCAACCCCCAAAAAAAAAAAAAAAAGGTTACTTTTTAAATTAAAAAATTTCCTGGGGGTTTTTAAAAAGCAAAAGAATTCTAAAGACTTGTTTGGGGGAGATAAAATTTAAAAGGCTCCAACCAGAGGGAAAAATAAATTAATTGGGGGGGGGGGTAACAATTGAACCAAAACCCCCCCAAAACAAGAAAAAAGTAATTTAACAAATTGCCTTTAAAAAATTTGAGGTCCAAACTTCCCGCAGGAAAAAAAAATTTAAAGACTTGTTTGGGGGAGTAGAAATTTAAAAGGGGCCCAAACCCGGGGAAAAAGTTAGTATTTAATAAAATTTTAAACCCAACCCCCCAAGCAAAGAAAAAGAAGTATTGCTTTGAAATTGTCCTTTAAAAAATTTAGGAAAGGCTTCCCCAAAAAAAAAAAGAAATTCTAAAGACTTGTTTGGGGGAGATAGAAATTTACAGAGGCCCAAGGATTTAATTAAATGAAATTAAATAGCCCAAGGGGTTAACCAGACCCAGGAAAAAAAGGGAAAAATTTCTTTAAAACTGAATTAATGGCTTCCACGCAGAATTAATTATAAAAACTTGTTTGGGGGAGTAGAAAGTGTGGTCTTTATGTTTCAAATTGGTTTGTTTTTAGGGGAAAAGCAAAGGGGTGCAAAAGGCCAACCAAAACGGAAAAATAAATATTATTTACAAATCTACACTTTAAAAAAAACCACCAACTTCCGGAGAATAAATTTTAAAGATTGTTCCTTAGAAGAAAAATTTAAAAGGCTATATAGGGAAATTCAAAAGTATTAAAAGAACAAAAAGGGGGCAAAAAAGGAAAAAAAAAAAAAAAAATTTTTACAAACTAACACAAAAAATTTGAAATTTTCGTAAAAAATGAATTTAAAGATTGGTTTCCGGTGGAAGATTTAAATTTAATGGAATCACAGGTTTAAAAGACAAGGGGAGAAAAAGGGTTAAACCAGCCCTAAACAAAAAAAAGTATTTTTACAAAGAAAATTTAAAAAATTCCCAAAGGCAATGGTCCGGAGAATGAATTTAAAGATTTTTTGGGGGGGGAACTACAAATTTAAATGGCTATATTGGAGGGTTCAAATGTTAATTTGGGGGGGGGAAAAACAAGGGGAAAAGACCCCAAAAAAAAAAAATTAATTTCAAATTAAAACTTTAAACAAATTCCCGATCCCTGTTCCGAGCAGAAAATTTAATTTCTAAACCGGTTCCCTTTTTTTACTAGAAAATTTGAGGATACCAAGGTTTAAAAGACAAGGGGAGGAAAAACCCGGGGGTTTAAAAACCCCCAAAAAAAAAATAAGTTTTTTTACAAAGAAATTTTAAACAAATTCCTGGGGAAGGACCAGAAATTAATTTCTAAACATTGGGTCCCAAGACTAGAAAATTGGAGATCCAAAAACAAAAGACAGAAAGGGGGGGGGGTTAACAATTGGCTATTTTCCAAAGTTTGTTAAAGAATGAATGAGGGCCTTTGGGGTTTGGGAGACCCTTTTAAAAAATTTACCAAATTTACAGGGGTTGGATTAAAGGGGGAAAGACAAAAAAACAAAACCCGGGGAGAAAAAGTAAAAATTTCCATCGGGAAATTTAAAAATTTAGGGGAGGGGTAGCACAATATAAACCGAGCCCCCGTCGAGAAAAATAAATTCTTTAAAACATGAAAATTTTAAAAAATTTATTTTAGTTTCCCCAAGGTGTAACGAATCACGGCCGGGGGAGATAAAATTTAAAATTTGGGGAAAAATTTAAATCTTAGTTTTGGGGAAAAGGGAAAGGGTGTCCAACCCCCGGCGGAGAAAAAAATTTTCTTTCAAGTCGGTTTAAAAAATTTTAGGTTTTGGAAGAAAAGTTTAATTTAAAACATTTTGGGGGGGAATAAAATTTAAAAATCCCAACTAAAAAGATTAAGGGGGGAGAACCCCTGGGTTTGGGGAAAAAAAAAAAGAAGTTTTACTTTCAAAAATAAATTTAGAAAATTTGAGGTCAAGGGACCAGCCCCGCAAGGAAACTTTTCCTTGGGGGACTAAAATTTAAAAATGGCTCCAACCAGCAGGGTTTAATTGCTTAGAATTTGGGGGGAGACCAAATGTAAAAGAGCCCCAACGAGAAAAATTTTAATTTCAAACTAAATTTAAAAAATTCCAAAAAGGGAACACCACAAGGGGAAGTAATTGTAAAAATTTGCCTTAACAAAATTTAAAGATGCCCCCATACCCGGATTCTAAAAATTTTTGGGGGAAAATAGAAATTTTAAAAAAACCCACCCGACAAAAAAAAGTAAGGAATTTTCAAAAGAGCCCAAACAAAGATTTTTGGTTACCACAACAAATGTAATTCTGAAAACATTTTTTTCCGGGGGAGATGAAAAAAACCCTTCCGGTTTAATAAATTAATTGGGGGAAAACCAAGGGGGGGGAAAAAGACCAAAAAAGAAAAGAAGATTAACCCCAAACGAACCAAACAAAAGGGGAAGTTTCAAAATTTTAAATTTAAAACCTTTTGGGCCCTTTGGGGAAAAGAAAAAAGAGGTATCTGAGGAAATTGTTGTTTGGGGGGGGAGATAGAAAGGGTTAAACCAGAGCCCCCCCCAAAACAAGGAAAAAAAGAGTTTTAAAAAGACCAAAAAAGATTAAACTTACACAAAAAGAAAATTCTGAAAAGGCCCTTTTTCCCTTTGGGGGGATAGAAATTTCGAGGCCCTGGCCGGGGGCTAAATTTGAATTAGGGGGGGAAAAACACAAGGTGTAATAGACCCAAAAAGGGAAAAAAAAAATTTCACAAATTTAAGGCAAGGCACCAGCAAGAAAGTAATTATAAGAGACTTGTTCCGGGGGAGATGAAATGTAAAAGGCCCCCCTTTGGTTCTTTGGTTTGATTTTAAGATACCAAGGGGGGGGAAACCCGACCAAAAGAAAAAAAAAAAAAGAAAAACCCACAAAGAAAAAAAAAATTTATCAATCACCCCAAAAAAAATTCTGAAGGCATTGTTCCGGGGGAAAATTTTAAAAGGCTTCCGGGAATTTTTTAAAATTAATTGGGGGGAAAAACCAAGGGGGGGGAAAAGACCCAAAGAAAAAAAAAAAAATTATTTTCAAAAAACACAAAAATTTTGGGGAAACTTAAATAACAAAAATTCTGAAACTTTGCCTTGGGAAAAATTTAAAATTCCTTCGAGGACTAATTAATTGTATTGGGGAAATAGCCAAATGAAAAGAGCCCCCAAGGGAAAAAAAAAGACACAAAGAAACTTTTAAAAATTCCTACAAAACTTACCCCAAAAAAAATTCTAAGGATGGTCCGGGGGAGATGAAAATTTTAAAAATGGTTTTGGGAAATAAATTAATTGGGGGAAAACCAAGGGTTAAAAAGACCAAAAAAGGAAAAATGAATTTAAAACGAACCAAACAAAGAGGTTAAACTTACCACGAGTTAAAAAAGCATTTTTTTCCGGGAGATAAATTTAAAGATGGTTAAGCAGGATTTAAATGCTTTATTGGGGAAAAAAAGGGTTAAAAGGAAAGAAAAAAAAAGTATTCTTTCTTGAAAATTTTAAAAAATTCAGGCTAATGGGTTCCCAAAAAATTTTTAAGAGCCTGCCTGGGAAAAATAAAATTTAAAAATGCCCATCCAAATTTAAAAGCAGAAAAAAAATTTTTTTTGGGGGGGACCTAAAAAAAAAAAAAGAATTTAAAAAAACAATTTTAAAAAGGAAAAAATTTAAAAAAAATTTTTTCCTTGGGGGAAATAAAAAAAATGGTCCATACTCAAAGGGTTTAACAGACTTGTTTGGGGGGGGGATAGAAATTAAAAAGGGCCCCCCAAAACAAGAAAAAATAAATTTTTTAAAAAAAAATTTAAACAAACCCAAGGACCAGAAAAAATTTTTTCTAAAGCCTTTTGCCTTTAACAAAAATTTAAAAAATTCCAGAGGATTTAATAAGACTTTTTAAAAGAAAAAGGGGGCCCAACCCACCCAACAAAAAAAAAGTATTAAAAATTAAAATTTAAAAAAATGAGGCAAACCAGAGAAAAGTAATTCTAAACATTTGCCTTTAAAATGAAATTTAAAATGGCTCCAACCAGATTCTAAATTGACTTGTTTGGGGGGGGATAAAAGGTTAAACCCGGCCCCCCAAAAAAAAAAATAAAATTTTTAAAAATTTAACATTTAAAAAACCAGGCAAGGACCCGAAGAGAATTAATTCTGAAACACTTTTTTTGGGGCTAAAATTTTAAAAAGGATATCGAGGATTCTTTAAAACTTAATTTGGGGGGAAAACCCGGGGGGTTTAAAAGACCCAAAGAAAAAAAAAAAAGGGGAACACAAAAAAACAAAAAAATTTAGGTTTTCCCCAGCAAAAATTCTGAAAACACTTTTCCGGGGAGATGAAAATTTAAAAAGGGCCCTTCCGTTTAATAAATTAATTGGGGGGCAAAAGGGGGGACAAAACCCCCCAGGGAAAAAAGAAAGATTTTTAAAAAACAGCAAAAAAATTCCTTTTTAGGGAAAAACCAGAATTTAAGCGAAACATTTGGCCCGGGGAGACTGTTTGGGGTAATAAAAAGGTTCTAATACAGATTATATTGGGGGGGGGGTGAAAAGGGGGGAAAAGACCCCAAAACAAAAGGGAAAAAGAAATTATTTACTCAACACTTTAAAAAATTCCGGGTTTAATTTAGCCCAAAAAAATTCTGAAGGCACTTGTGTCCTGGTGGGGGACTAGAAATTTAAAGATGGGTTATTCAGAGGATTCTTTTGACTTTGTATTGGGGGGGAGATGCACAAGGGGTGTAAACCAGAGCCCACCAAAACAAGAGAAAAAAGTAGCTTTAAAATTAAAATTTAAAAAATTCCTGAGGTCTAATGGACCCGCAAAAGAATGTAATTGCTGAAAGCACTTGGTTTTTTTGGGGCTAGAAATTTAAGATGGCTCCATCCGTTCTAATATAGATTATATTGGGGGGGGGAAAAAGGGTGTAAAAGCCCCCAACAAGAGAAAAAAAAGTATTACTTTACTTTGAAAGGGCTAATGGGTTACCAGCAAGCAGAATGAATTGTGAAAGGGACTTGTGTCCTGGTGGGAGACTAGAAATTTAAAGATGGCTCCTACGCGGATTCTAATTAAACTTAGTTTGGGGGGGAAAATGCACAAGGGGGGAAAACCCGAGCCCCAAACAAAGAAAAAGTAAATAACCCTTTTCAAATCTGAACATTTAAAAAACCGGCTTAAGGCCCCGCAAGGAATGTAATTGCTGAAGAGCACTTGTGTCCTGGTGGGGGACTTGAAATTTAAAGATGGCTCCAATTAGGATTTAATTAAACTTAGTATTGGGGCAAGGAGATACAACAAGGGGTGCAAATCAGAGCCCACCAAGACAAGAAAAAAAAATAAAAAATTTACAAAAATTAAAAAAAATTTAAAAATTTTGGGTTTTTTAAAAAAGAAGAAATGTAAGTGGAAAAATTTGTCCTGGTGGGAGACTAGAAATTTAAAGATGGCTCCATACTCAGAGGATTCTAATATAGACTTAGTATTGGGGAGGGAAAACAAAGGGTTAAACCAACCCAAAGAAAAGAAAAAAAAATTTTTTTCAAATCTGAAATTTAAAAAATTCCGAGGCAAAAGGGAAAAAAAAAATGTTTTGAAAAGATTTTTGGTAACTAGAAATTTAAAATGGCCCCATTTGGGGAAAAAAGACAGTTTTAAAGGGGGCACAAGGGGGAAAAAAGAGAAAACGAAAAAAAATATTCTTTTTAAATCTAACACAAAAAATTTATCTAAGGCTTCCCGGGGGAAAAAAAATTTAAGGAATTTTTTCCAACTAGAAATTTAAAATGGCTTTAAAAAAGAGGAAAAAGCTTAGTTTTAAGAAACCAAAAAACCAGAGAAAAGAAAAAAAAAAGTAACTTTAAAATCTGAAATTTAAACTTCCGAGGTTAATGGGTTAAGAACAAATGTTTGTGAAAAATTTGTTGGGAGACTAGAAATTTAAAAGGGGGATAAGGGGGAAAAAAGTTAAAGGGGGGAAAGAAAGGGGGGACCCCTAACAAAAAAAAGTTTAACAAATCTGAAAGGCTAATGGTTCCAGCAAGCAGTAATTGCTGAAGAGCACTTTTGTCCTTTTGGGGACTAGAAATTAAAGATGGCTCCATTTTTTAATATAGCTTATATTGGGGGGGAGATAGACAAGGGGGTGGAACCAAAAAAAGGAAAAAAATAATTTATTTACAAATCGAAAATTTAAAAAATTTTCTAAGGTTTTCCCCAAAAAAATTTAATTTTAAGAGCCTTTGGGGGAACTAAAATTTAAAAGGAATACAGGTTTAAAAAAAGGGGGGGGGGGGAAAAGGGGTAAAACCACCAGAAAAAAAATAAAAAATTTTCAAAGAAAATTTAAAAAATTTGAGGGGCTTCCCAAGAGAATGAATTTAAGATTTTTCCTTAAAACAGAAAATTTAAAATCTTATAAGGATTTTAAAAGTTGTAGGGGGGGAAAACACAAGGGGAAAAGACCCCCCCCCAAAAAAAAAATTTATTTAAACAAACACCAAAAAAAAACCAAAAACTTAAAAAGAATTAATTTCTAAACACGGTTTTTAGACTAAAATTTGAGGATACCAGGGTTTTTAAAAGACAAAGGGGGAGAACAAATTAAACGACCCCCAAAAAAAAAAAAAGTATTTACAAAGAAATTTAAAAATTCCCGAGGCAGGGCAAGGAATTTGGAAAATTTTTCCTGGGGGGCTAAAATTTAAAGGGGGGATACCCAAAAATTTTTAAAAGACAAGGGGAAAAAAAAAAGGTGGGGCCCCCCCAAAAAAAAAAGTTTTTTAAAAAACGAATTTAAAAAATTTTTTTTTAAAAAGTTTGGGTTTTAAAAAAAATTGTGTTGGGGGGGAAAAAAGGGTAAAACCCGAGGCTAAAAGATTTGTTTAAAAACCAAAGGGGGTTTAAAACCCGACCCCAAAAAAGGGAAAAAAAACTTTCCTTTTAAATTTAAAAAAATTTGAGGTCTAATGGTTCCAAAGCGTAAATTTTGAAGTTTGGCCTGGTGGAACAGAAAAAAGACCCAAAGGATTTAATTAACTTAAATTAAAAATAGCAAGGGGTTAAAACCCGACCCCCCAAAAAAAGGAAAAAATGAAATTTTTTAAAACCCTTTTAATGGTTTCCAAGGAGAATTAATTGTGAAAAGGGGGTGGGGGGGCAGAAAAAAGATGGAATAAAAATTCAATTAGACTTAATTGGGGGGTCAAGGGGAAAAAAAACAAAAAAGGAAAAAAAAGTTTTTTAAAAAGAAATTTAAAATTTTGAGGTTAATTTTTGAGAAGAATTTTTTAAAGGGGGGCCTAGACAGAAAAAAATCTAATCGAATTTAAAAATTTAAGGGGGGGGGAAACACAAGGTGTAAACCGAAAAACGGGTTTAAAAACAAATTGAAATTTCCCCAAAAAGAGGTCTAATGGCTTAAGAAAAGAAGAATTGTGAAACAGGCCGGGGGGAAAAAAAAATTTTAAAATCTAATAAATTTAAAAACTTTGAATTTTTTAAGATGAAAAGGGGAAACCCGGCCCCCCCGGGGAAAAATTTTAAGATTCTTTTAAATCGAATTTAAAAAATTTGGGAGGGCCCCCCCAATTTAACGAAAACACGCCGGGGAAAAATAAAATTTAAAATGGTTTTTTAAATTCTTTGCTTAGTTTGGGGGGGGTAAAAAAACCCCCAAAAACAGAAAAAATGTTTTTTAAAATTCATTTAAACAAATTTGAGGATTAAAGCAAAAAATTTTGAAAAGGGATTTTTCCGGGGGGAGTAAAATTTAAAAAGGTCCTATGAGGTTTTATGACTTGATTGGGGGGAAAAATACACAAGGGTCCGGGCCCCCCAGGGAAAAGGAAAAAAAACAAAAAAAATTTTTGGGTCTAAGGTTAAAAGGAAAAAGGGGTTTAAAAATTTGGGTTTGGGGGAACAGGGTAAAAGGAAAATCAAAAAATAGTATTTTAAAAACAAATTTTAACCCAACCCCAGACAAGAAAAAAAAATTTAAAATTAAACCTTTAAAAAATGAAATTAAGGCCCGAACAGAAGAAATTTAAAGACTTGTTTGGGGGAGATAAAAATTTAAAAGGGGCCCACCGGGAAAAAAGGTTATTTTGGGGGGAAAACAAGGGGGCCCAAGGAAAGAAAAAAAAGTAAAAACTTTTCTTGGATTTAAAAAATTTAGAAAGGCTTCCACAAACAGAAATTTAATTTAAAACGTTTGGGGGAGACAAAATGTAAAATGGCCCCAACGAGGAAATTTTAAAAACTTAATTGGGGGGAAATAAAAAAGGGTTAAGCCCCCAAGAAAGAAAAAATTTACTTTCTTGAAAAATTTAAAAAAATTTAAAGGGAAAAGGCCCAAAAGGGGTTAATTGCTGAAGGAGTGCCGGGGGAAAAAAACCAACGAGGACTAATATGACTTAATTGGGGGAAATAAACCGGGGAAAGGCCCAAAAGAAAAAAAAAAAATTTTTACAAATTCCTTTAAAAAATTTAGGAAAAGGGTTCCAAAGAGAAATTCTAAAGACTTTTGTTGGTGGAGACAGTTTAAAGAGGCCCCCAAAAGAATTTTAATAAATTAAGGGGGGGAAAAAAAATTTTCCAGGCCCACCAAGAAAAAAAAAGTAAGAACTTTTTGACATTTAAAAAATTTCCCATCAATGGTTCCAAAGAATTAAATTTTGGGGGGACAGTGTCCGGGGAAATAGAAAAAAAATTAAAAACCAGAAAACTAATTAACAATTTGGGGGGGGCCAAAAGGGGAAACCAAAACCCCAAAGAAGGAAAAAATTTCCTTTAAAATTTAAAGTTTAAAAAAGAACAAATTTGGGGGGAAGAGGGGAAAAAAGAAGAAAAAAAATGTTTGGTTTAATAAAATTTAAAATTTTCCCACGGAAAAAAAGATTTATTGGGGAAAGCACGGGGTCCGGAAAAAAAAAAAATTTTACTTTCAAAAATTTAAAAGAGGACAAGGTTTTTCCCGCAACAGAATGAAGTAAAACACTTTTCCAACTAGAAATTTAAAATTCTACTCAAGGTTCAAAAGATTGTATTGGGGAGGAGATGGCCGGGGGGAACCGAAAAAAAAAAAAGAAAATTTTTCAAATTGATTTAAAAAATTTCCAGTCAAGGACCAGAAAGAAAAAAAATTGTAAAAATTTGCCTTTAACAAAATTTAAAGATGGCTAATAGCAGGGTTTAATTGCTTAGTATTGGGGGGGGGATAAAATTTAAATTTGGAAAAAAAAAATAAACTTTTAAAAAATTTAAAAAAAACCGGGTTAAGGCACCAGCAAGAAAAAAGTAATTTAACTGCACTTTGTTAACGAAATTTTTAAATGGCTTACCAGCAGGATTTAATTGCTTAGAATTTGGGGGGGAACAAATTAAAAGCCCAACCAGGAAAAAAGTAAATATTTTAAAAAGAAAACTTTTAAAAATTTTTAAAAGGCACCAGCAAGGGGAAAAATAATTCTAAAACCTGTTTTAACAAAAATTTAAAAAAAGGTTTCCCAAAGAGGATTCTAAAAACTTGTTTGGGGGAATAGCAAAGGGTCCAGACCCACAAGAAAAAATAAATATTTTTAAAAATTGAAATTTTAAAAAAAACCGAGGAATCTTACCCTGAAATTAACAAACCTTTTGGCCGGGGGGGAGAAAAAAGATGGGTAACCGGGTTTTTAAAAATTTTTTTTAAAAATTGAAAGGGTTTTGGGGGTAGCAAGGGGAAAAAAATTCTGAAAAAAGTAATTTTTACAACAAGGGAAGGTTACAGAACGAAGAAGCAAAAAAAAATGTTTTTAATAAAATTTAAAAGGTTCCTATCAGATTTAAAGGGGAAATAAGGGGGTAACAAGGGGAAAAACCCGAAAAGAAAAAAAAAAATAACTTTAAAAATTTTAATTTAAAAAAAAGAGTTAATGTTTTTAAAAAAATGTAATTTTAAAAGGATTTTTGGTAACTAGAAATTTAAAATTCTTTTGGGATTCAAATGTTGTAGGGGGGGGAAACACAAGGAAAAGACCCCCCCCAAAAAAAGAAAAAAAAATTCTTTAAACTTCACAAAAAATTCCCGAGTCTTTGGGGGAAAAAAATTTAAGAGCCTTTGGCCTTAAAAATAGAATTTAAAGAGGCCAAACCCGGTTTTTAAAAAAAGGAAAAATTTTAAACGACCCCCCAAAAAAAAATAAAATTATTTACAAAAGAAATTTAAAAAATTTTGGGAAAAAGGTTAAAAAACAGAATTAAGTGGTCACTTGTGTCCCTTAGACTAGAAAATTTAAAAAGGATACCCCAGGTTTAAAAGAAAAGGGGGGGGGGGAAAAAAAAAATTAAACCGAGCACCAAAAAAAAAAAGTTTTTTTACAAAAAACAAAATAAATTCCCAAAGGCAAAAGGTTCCGGGGGAATGAATTTAAGAACCCCTTTCCGGGGAATAAAATTTAAAAATGGGATATAGAGGTTTAAAAGACAAGGGGGGGGGGAAAAAAGGGGTTTAAACCGACCCCCAAAACGAGAAAAAAAGGTTACACAAACGGAATTTAAACAAATTCCTGGGCTAAATTTTTAAAAAGGAAAAGAATTTGGGAAGAAATTTTGTTTGGGGGAGATAGAATTTAAAAGGGGAAAAAGAGGAAATATAGTTAATTGGGGGGAATAACCGGGTTAAAGGCCCACCAAAAAAAGGGAAAAAATTCTTTAAAACTGGCCTTTAAACAAATTTGAGGTCAAATTCCAAAGAAAAGAAATTTTGGGGAGATTTGCCGGGGAACAGAAAAAAGACCCAAAAAAAGGATTTAATTGACTTAAAATTGGGGGGAAACCGGTTTAAAAAAGAAAAGAAAAAAAATTTTTTAAAATTTTAAAATCAAATCCAAAGGTTTTTAAAAGCAGATTAAGGGAAAAACACTTGTGTCCTTGGGGGAAAAAAAAAAAAAGGTTATATCAAAAGACAATTTAAACAAATTGGGGGGGGGTCAAGGGGTTAAAACCAAACCCCCCCAGAAAGGAAAAAATGTTTTTTAAAAATGAAATTTAAAAAATTCCTGAGGTCTAATGGTTAAAGAAGAGAAAAGTGAAACAGGCCGGGGGGAAAGAAAAAAAGATGGCTAATCGAAATTTAAATAAATTTAGGGAAAGGGTACCAAGGGGTGTAACGAGGAAAAAATAAATTTTTTAAAATCTTTAAAACAGGAAAACCCGCAAGAAAAAAAATTCTCTCGGCCTTAACAAAAAAGATGGCCCTTTTCCGCGGATTTAATTGAAGATTTGGGGGGGGATGAAAGGGGGAAACCGAAAAGACAAAAAAAAAGAAATACACAATTTACACAAAAAACTAAGTTAAAGGCTTACCACAAAAATTAATTCTAAGGCATGGTTCCGGGGGGATGAAATTTAAAAATGGCCCAAATGGGTTCTTTAAAAATTTGATTGGGGGGGGCCCCGGGTTTAAAAGCCCAACAAAAAAAGAAATTTAAAAACCAAAAAAAATTTTTTATCTTCACAAACGAATTAATTCTGAAAAACTTTGCCCGGGGGGGGCTAAAAATTTAAAGATGGTTCCTTAGAGGATTTAAAAGTTTTTGGGGGGAAAATAGACAAAAGGGGGGAAAAGGCCCCCCAAAAAAAGGAAAAAAGACAAACGAAATTTTAAAAATTCCTAGGAAAACTTACCCCCAAAAAAAATTCTGAAAACATTGTTCCGGGGAGATGAATTTTAAAGATGGTCCTTAAACAGGATTTTAAATGCTTTGTAGGGAAAGATAGAAAGGGGGAAACAAGACCAAAACAAAAAAAAAAGAGAAAATTGAAACTTTAAAATTCCCGAGGTCAAAAGGCTTACCAGAAGGAGAATGTAATTGTGAAGAGCACTTTTCCGGGGGGAGACTAGAAATTAAAGATGGTCCTACTCGGATTTTTAAAAATTATTTGGGGGAGGAGAAGAAAGGGGAAACCAGAGCCCACCAAAAAAGAAAAAAAGTATTATTTAAAAAAAAAAAATTTGGGGCTTTTGGTTACCAAAAGGAGAATTTTTGGAAAGGCTTTTGGGGGTGGGGAATAAAAAATTTCCCCAGAGGGTTCTAATAAGACTTAGTATTGGGGAGGAGAACACAAGGGGGTTTAAAAAACCCCCCCCCCCAAAAAAAAGGAATAATTTACCTTTAACATTTAAACTTTCCGAGGCAATGGTTGGAAAAAATTTTTCTGAAGCATTTTTTGGTTTAAATAGAAATTTAAAAGCTATACCCGGGGGGGAAAAAAGAAAAGGGGGGGGAAAAGCAAAGGGGGAAAAAGGGAAAAAGGAAAAAAAAAGTTTTAAAATTACAAAAAATTTAACTAATCTTCCGGGGGAATGAATTTAAGAGCCTTGGTCCCTTTAAAAACTAAAATTGAAGATACCAAAGGTTTAAAAGACAAAGGGGAAAGAAAATTTTAAAAGACCCCCAAAAAAGAAAAAAAAAAGAATTTTTTCCCAAAAAATTTAAAAAATTTGAGGTCGGTTAAAGAGAATTTAAGCAAAGAGTTATAACTAAAATTTAAAATTTCCCCTTTAAGGGTTCAAAAGAAAATTGGAAGGGGCACGGTTTAAAGAGCCCCCCCCCAAAAAAAAGAAAAATGAATTTCAAAAATTTAAATTTAAAAAATTCCGGGGTTTAAGGCACCAGCAAGGAAAAAGAATTTAAATCAAATTTTTTTAACAAAATTTGGGTCCTAGGTTCAAAAGATTAAAAATTTTAAAAAATGGGGGGGAAAAAAGCCCACCAAAACAAAAAAAAATTTGAATTTTAAAAAATAAAATTTAAAAAATTTAAAATTTGGTTAAGCAAGCAGAATTCCTGAAGAGCACGTGTGTCCTGGTTGGAGACTAGAAATTTAAAGATGGCTCCATACTCAACAGGATTCTAATATACACTTAGTATTGGGGGAGGGAGATAGCACAATGGGTGTAAACCACAGCCTACCAAGACAATAGAAAAAGTAAGTATTATTATACAAATCTGAACACTTTAAACAAATTCCTGAGGTATAATGGCTTACCAGCAAGGAGAATGTAATTACTGAAGAGCACTTGTGTCCTGGTGGGGACTAGAAATGCAAAGATGGCTCCATACTTGGCAGGATTCAAATATAGACTTAGTATTGGGGGAGGGAGATAGCACAAGGGGTGTAAACCAGAGCCCACCAAGACAAGAGAAAAATGTATTACTTTACAAATCTGAAATTTAAAGATTGCTCCATACTTCGCAGGATTCTAATATAGACTTAGTATTGGGGGATGGAGATAGCACAAAAGGTGTAAACCAGGTGAAATGCAAAGAAACCAGAGAGGCAATCAGTGTAAATCATTGAAGGCCTCAGATGGGGTAAGTAATAATTCAAACTACCTGTAAAGTGAAGGAGAGAAGAGACAGCAAAGTTTATTAAGGTTGGGAGTGTGCCTTCACATTGACTTGCTGAATAGTAACCAGTTTGTGCACAGATTAGAGTAGGGAGATACATTAACAATGTTGGGGAATTTATAGAGATGCAAATGAACAGGTGGGCCACCAAGTGATACAAACTAAGCATAAAGCACTGAGAGGTCAGCTTGATCGTTAATTTAGTCACAGGGATCTGAATTAAATGTATACTGTCTGTTGGACAGTTAGGATTACTGTACTAGCTGGTGGAGGACACAAGGCTACAGCAGTCAGTTTTATTAGTAAGCTGCGAACTACTAAGAAATACTGCTAATGTAATAGCTTCATTCTCATAAAACATAGTAAGTAAAGTAGAATGCCTGGGTGGACTGACCCTGCTCTTGAGGCTCAAAATGTATATCCTTGTTTAGTACTGATTCCTTCTTATACTGTATGGGTGGAGTGGTAGCCGCAGACTAAGGACATCATTGTAAAGTACCGCTGCTAGCACGTAATGCCCCTGTGGACTGCAGCAGAGATATTGGACAATATATGTGGAAATTCTGACACACTCTGTACAGTCCAGAGGTATACACATAAGCCCTTAGTGGAAAACATGTGTACCATGCCTGGCAATATTGATGTAAACAGCCATGTAGATGGGTATAACACATAACAACTGGTATACATTTGCCACCATAGGTTATGCATTTACACACCGTGTTTGGCCTGACACATAATGTCCGCTGGTACAGGGGTTCCATGGCCACATACTTCCCACTAGATACTGCCATACTTCTGTACAGCATACCACTGCTCTGTCTGACATACATGACTGTTAAGGGAGGTCCGGCAGGAGTACATCTGGCAAGTATCTGCACATGACATCTCACTGGGTAAGTACACTAAGCTGCTAGGCATGTAACAATGCACTGTGCAGGCTACAGGCAAACTGGCTCAACATTGGCCTACATCTCCTATGGGGGAATGCACATGTTCCTGCATATATAGCAGGCTCAACAGGCATGTCACAGCACAGGGTAAGATACACCTGTGTGAAAGTGCATAATCACAACCAATGTGAATACAGCCACAGCCACATATGGTATGCTAGCATAATATTACAGTATATGGACTATCTGTTCTACACCATCCTCATATGTGCCACTCACAGACTGACCCTACATATACTGGGCTGCTACACAGTTCGGTCTGATGGCTGTCTGTAGTATGGGACATGTGTGTGTATGGCCCTACAAACATGTACGCCAATACAGTACCATACAATGGAGCAGTATGTAACATCAAATAGGAGGGGAACTTGAACAATGACATCTACCACAGTCTGTACACAGGCTAAAGTATATATTAACAATACACACTGTTGACATTCACCATAAGTACACAGACCTCAGTACTGTACAAACATCCATAGAATGTCCAGGTTATGTCATGAAATATAACCCCTACTTTACATAACATGCATAGCAGTCTGATATATCACTGGCTTGTTATCAGATATGATGACACTAATTATGGTGTACAGTACATATGCACCACTTCATGCATGGCATATGTACAAAGGTTGACAGAGGTGTGGCTGGAAGCACATACACAAGGCCAATACTGACATGTTGCTGCGATAACCTCATACATTTACTGTTGTAATGGGGTTTATTGCAACATATATCCTATGAGGGATATGACGTCATTAACTATCATGGCTTTCACCATCTACAGACTGCAATCCTCACACTACCTTCTGCAGTCCACAGAACGATGCTCCATGGGTAACACATGAAACCAAAGGCACAACACTGCCCAGTCTGCAGATGACTCTGCAGATGGGGATTCGTCATAAACATGGCACTGACATGGCAGGTATTGAGACATGTATGACAGCCATATCCACACATACACTGTTAAACCAATATTACTCCAAATGCAGTATAGCAGCACTTGCAGTATGTAGTCAGGTCAGGCACACCCCCCTCTTGTTTGTTGCCCTCTTTCCACAGTGTATGTTGTTAGATGTAAATCCCCAGTCCATCTGAGATGCTGTTTGCCAAACAACAGATCTAGTTCCTGCTCGCAATGAATGAAAAGGGCCAACACAATGTTTCCATGCAATTGGCTACAAGAATGTTACCACAGCTGTTCCACATGCAATCAGCTAGGGGAGGGCTGCAATTCATGCAGAGGTCATGAGCTGATCATGAGCATCACTTAAAATACAAATGCTGCTGCCTAAGCAAAGCAGGTGTAGGTCTCCAAATCCACCAGTGAAGGAGTGGAAGAGGCAGACAGAGGCAAAGACATGTCAGGGAGGGGTGGGAGAGTAAAACTGAAGCATGTTTGTGTCACACACCTACCAGCATAGGGTATCAACCCCCTGACAACTATGTAGCGCTGTCACAGTCCGATGCAGTTTCTAGATGCACCACATGGGTTACCTGTTGTGGAGCACTCAGAGAATATAACAGGGATATGGTAGCTATACAGTAGGTGACGTACACGTTTCTGTCTGCATGAACAGGTGCCAGTGTCAACACAGCCACACTCTCACAGGGACACATACACATTGACACACTTGGCAGGGCCAGGAGTACAACTCATTACAGTGGGATTGCCACAACACATCACTGTGCAGGTATCACATGCACCACATGGGTCATATGGAGGTTGTATGAGCAAAGGGTATGAGGAGGTGTCTGAATCAGACAACATGCTTCAGTATGCCCATGGGGGTTGTAGTGAATGTGAATGTGAACATATGCACCATACCTCACACACACAAACACACAGGGTGCCTGTACTGACATGCATGTGTGCATGTCTGCATGGGTGTGTGGTGGTCGACTGTGCCAGCAGGCTATACAAGGGTAGGAGATGGGTATACCTTGGCGTCAGGCCACATGGTAATGGTCTGCATTGTGGCTCAAAGCTGTAGTTTCTGCAGTTGCCCAGAGAGGTGAGTATTGTATCCCTCATCCAGTCACCTGGGTGACTATTGTGTGTGGCCAATGCTGTGCATTGTTTGCCATGTATGTGTCCCTTAGTCCATGACATGGACCATGTTTGGGATGTGCACACCTCCCACATGCATGTAAAGTAACATGTGGAACTGTACCTGGGGTGTCTGGCCCATGTTGTGAACACAGATTATCATCAGATGTGCCAGTCTTGCTCACCTGTGGTGGGAACTGCTAATGGGCAGTAGGTTTAGCCTGCACCTACATTGATAGCATGCTAACAGCATTCCCTGGTGTCAGTGGCATCTGTCCATACAGGGCATGTTGTCAGGCATGGTATGTCCGTTGTGGGTCACATGTGATGGCACCACAGGTGGTGCAGGTGTCCATTGGTGAACATGGGGGAGGTGCACTGTCTGCATGTACATGCATATTGGACAGATGGACAGGGTGACATGCCCTCTGTAGCCCACTGCTATCACTCCATAGTTACTATCAGTGGCCAATATGCTTTGTACTACCCACATATTGTTTGTTGTCTAGTCGTGTGTGTGTGTAAGAGACATGGGTTGAGAGTGTGCTCTGGGTAATACTGGGGTTGCTAACTGTGATTGCTTGGCCTTGATGTCACATGTATGGGTATGGATTTGCACCCCAGCCTTTCAGCTATTTCACATTTGTTATCCCTGTATGGTGGACATTGTGATATATAGTAGTGCCACCAAATAAGAAATATGCAAAACCCACTCCACATTGGCCACAGGTGTCACACACTCACACCCACCTCTACACAAGATATGAGTTACAAACACACACACACACACACACACACACACACACACACACACACACACACACACACCTGTCATGTCTGGGAGTAGAACCCCTACCTAGCTAGATTACAGTACGCGCCACAGACATTACTTGAGTACTCCTTCCCCAAAGGTGTATTTCACAATGAATAACATCAACAGGATTGCCAAAATAGGGCATTTGAAATATACTATGTGTGACTAGCCTAAAATGCATTGCTCCCTACACAGACAGTGACACACACACACACACACACACACACACACACACACACACACACACACACACACACACACACACACACACACACACACACACACACAAAACATCCAGAACTGCCATGGGTGGGTATAGAACCCTACCACAGTTCTAAATCACACTACAGCAGTACGCAGTTACAGGACATGTTATGGAGATTACTAGGCTACAACTTTCCTAGAAGTGTATTTCTAGGTGGGTGACATCAGCAGCCTTGCCAAAGTTTAGTATATGAATTGTAAGCAGTGTGAGTACCCTAAAAAGCATTGCTATCTATACAGACAGGGTTCGACAGACACACACACACACACACACACACACACTTGCCATGTCTGAGATTAGAACACCTACCTAACTACTTTATCACACTACAGCAGTATGCAGTTACATGATGCACTTCAGAGATCACTGGGCTACAACCTTCCCAGAGGTGTATTTCTAGGTGGGTGACATTAGCAGCCTTGCCAAAGTTGAGTATATGAATTGTAAGGAGTGTGAGTACCCTAACAAGCATTGCTCTCTACACAGACAGGGTCCGACCAACACACACACACACACACACACACACACACACACACACACACACACACACACACACACACACACACACACACACACACACACACACACACACACACACACACACACACACACACACACACACACACACACACACACACACACACACACACACACACACATATCATGCCTGGGATTAGAACTCCTACCTAGCTGTTTTATCACACTACAGCAGTACACGGTTACAGGACATGCTACAGAGATTACTAGGTAACAACTTTCCCAGAGGTGTATTTATAGGTGGGTGACAGCAGCAGTCTTGCCAAAGTTGAGTATATAAATTGTAAGGAGTGTGAGTAGCCTAAAAAGCATTGCTCTCTACACCGTTAGCCAGACACACACACACAAGCACACACTCACCAAGTCTGGGGTTAGAACTCCTACCTAACTAGCTTATCACACTACAGCAGTACGCAGTTATAGGACATGCCACAGAGATTTCTGGACTACAACTCTCCAAAAAGTGTATTTCACATTGGATGACCTCAGCAGGCTTGTCATAGTAGGGCTGTGGGGAGGACGGTGTGTGCATGGGCCATAACCCATTCATCTAGGGGTTGATACACCACATGCGGCCACACACAAGGTCATATGTCACAGGTACGTGTATACAGCTACTAGATGACTACTTCCTTGTACAGTCATGTTGCACAGCTGGCACGTGCACCACATAGTCTGTAATTCTGACAGGTACTGGTGGCTAGTATCTGCAGTGAGTGATATCTGCACCTCATGTGTTTGGGGCCCTTTGGCTGTGTGCTGGGTGGGAAAGGCCTGGATGGCTCCTTTTCACGATCACCCTCTTCCACACATCTGTGTCCATCTACCTTTGGCTTATTATAGTGTGTTGTCCTTACATATATGTCTGTATTCCTATCCACTATGTGTGCAAGGCATGAGTGGTGCATACTGACAAGCGTCTGCACTAACAACTGCAGCTGCCAGATATGTCTGGTCCACTGGTGTTTGCAGACATGGCCTTCATGTGTTTAAATGTGTGAGCATGCCCAGTATAACCTTTCAGTATGTTGTTGACTGACATTGCCTTCATTTCTCTAAGTGTGTGAGCATGCCCAGTATGGCCGTCTGCATTGCATGTGTGGATCAAGTCCAGGTAGTTTGTACTGCAGTGCTGCCCTTTGTGTTGTGCACTGACAGGTAGCATGCTGTGTCTGCTGGGTATCCATCGATCATTTGGCATTGACTGTTGCTACATTTCTGCATAGTAGGGGGGGCACCTGACTATTTCTACACAGGATTGGGGAGGCACACCTTACTGTTACTATATTTCTATGTAGGATGGGGGGATGGCACACCTGACTAGTTCTACATTTATGCACAGGAGAGGGGGGCACACCTGACTGTTACTATATGTCTACGTAGGATGGAGGGCACACCTGACACTTGTACACATTTGCTAGGACTGTACTGGTATGTCGGGTACTCCATTTCAGTCTGTAGCCTTACATATTGCACTGGCTAGAGGCTTACAAATGTACTACAGTTCTTAGCTTTTAATTACCTACATATTAGTTTCTGACTTCCTAGCCTTCACTACTGACATCCCACTGCTTGGCTGCTGTAGTCTGTCTGTGTTGGCCTGGGAGGAGGTTACCCATAGGCCTCATTTAGAGGCCATAGTACAGCATTTGTTTGTGTGTGTCTACACCTGTCCTGCTGGCTGTGACTGTTGTTGGGTATGTGACCCCCCCCCTCGATTGGCATGTGTGAGTCACTTACCTTGTGGGTGTCCCAGTATTGAGGGTAGTGCTACAGGGCTGCCTATGTCAGATGCACATAGTACATAGTACACTACACATGGTTAGGCACAGGCAGTGTAATGTTTGGCATCCCTTTTACTGTATGTGAGAGTCAGGCAGAGGTGTTAATCCCTGGGTCCCTCCCGTGTCAATGTATGTGCTATGCGTTGCCCCTTTGGCAAGACCAGGGCATACTGGGCACTCCTCCTTCTGCCTACTGGGGCAGGCTCAGGTTTTTCCTCTTCCGAGTCAAGCTGTGCCTGTACAGGCCTTGGCAACAGTGGGGGGGGGGCTGTTTGGCCCTGCCCTATGTTGTTCCTGCTGCAGCTGTTTCCACAGGATCATATTGTGTACAATGACACATACAAGGACAGTTTGGGTACAGGTAGTTGGTGAGTACTGCAAGGCTCCACCGGATGTGTCCAAGCACTGGAACCATGACTTGAACATCCCAAACACACGCTCTATTATGATTCTTGTTTGTGCGTGTACCTCATTATGGAGTTCTTATTCGGGTGTGAGTGCATTTCTGATGGGTGTCATCAGCCACAGCTCCAGTGCGTATCCAGCATCCCCCATTAGGTAACCGTGTGGGATGGCCGCCATTGGCAAATCTCTGGTACAGCTGCGTCAGATGTCAGATGTGGGAATCGTGATAGCTTCCAGGGCAGCCAGCACACACATTCATTATTTTGCCCTGGGCATCGCACACAACCTAGCAGTTAATGGAGGAAGCCCTTGTGGTTGATGTAGACCCTACCCTGCTCACCGGGTGGTGCTTTGATGCATATGTGCATGCAGTCTATTGCACCCACTACCTCAGGGTATTCTGCTATTTGGTGGAAGAGGCGCATATTGCTGGCCAACACCTCAAGGGTGTTGGGGAAATATACGTGCTCACAGACATGTGCTGACATGGCATCCAGGAACTGGTGGAGTACCCTGGATGCTGATGCCTGTGAAATCCCCATCATATCCCCAGTTGGCCTTTGGAAGGCACCTGTAGCTAGTATTCTTAGACCTACACATACCTTGGTATCCACTGGGATGGGTTCCCTTCTGTTAGTTCTGTGCATGAGGTGTGGCCAGCACAGCTCAACAATTTGCTGTAGAAGGTCCCTGTCCACCCTATAGCACTCTACTATCTCCAGCTCATGTAGCTCTTGGTAGGTTACCCTGGGTCTGTACACTCTTCTCTGTCTCCTCACTGTGGGTTGCTTGGCAGCATTCACATCCTCGCCACCCTCAGCCTCTTCCAGAAGTTCTATGATAGCTATTGCAGCCTCTAACATTTTGCTGTTGTGAGTGTTAATAGTTCCCCGCTTGTTTACACCGGTGGTGTAGAGTGTGGAAAAAAGCAGAGGGGTAGGTATTTGCATAGTTTATAGTAGTGTTCTAGGCTGGGCTGGTCTGCTGCCTGTGTAATTGCCTGGTTCTGATACGTTTCACCTGGCAGCTAAGCTAATACTCCTTGATTACTTTCCTACTGCTGTTTTCCCTTCCCATTGCCTTTCTGTTTAAGCCTGTGTGCGCGCAGTGCAAACAGAGTGCTCAAATGTGCACAGTGCTGCAATTTCCTGGTTTAACTTATTTTTTATTCCTGTAAAACCCGGTGCATGGTGCGCACACCCACTTACACTTTGTAAAGAGTGCTAAGCAGGTTTAGACACACCCCCTAGCTTAGCTGTGCTAAGCTAGGAGCAAACCCAAGTCACAGGGCTCCAATCCTCTTGAATGCCTGACACACAATCCCATGATGTCACCTACCTCCTAGGCTTGCATCCAGCTATTCATACTCAACACTCTTTTGACCTGGCTCACATGCTGGGGGAAAACTGGGATTCACTATCCCTCCCCTCTTTTGCATAGGATTGCCTGCTAATGCATAGTTACATGTGTCACACTGAGCCTCCCCCCTTAGCAACCACTACTCACTGGCCAGGTTGTCTTCTGCCTGCCATTGACTTGCATGGCAGAATACTGATCTTAGTTAAAATGCTTATTTTAGGTTTATTTTCTCATTTTCCCCCGATCCTCTTTGCGCGCTGCTGCCCTATGCTTAAACAGCTGAGATCGGCTAAAAAAAATAAAATTGATTTTTTTATTTTTTGTATTGTTTGCAATGCCAATGGCCTTATAATTGGCCATCAGCATGCTTCCTCAATGATATGCAGCCTTTATTTGGAGCTGTCATAGCTCCGTTTTGGATTTTTCAGAAATGTACTCAGTTACTAACCGAGTACATTTCTGCAGATAGCACTAGTCTTGCATGGATTGTTGCAAGCTTCCTGGATTGCAAAATTACCTAATTTGCATGGATTTCACCTGCAAATGGGGTGATTTGTATACCAGGGCTTAGACCATGCAAGATTAGTGCAGAAGCGCTGGTGCATGCTTCTGACTAGAAGACTATACATGCTTGGATATTATAGTAGACACGGATGATACTTCAAAAAACAAAATGATCTTCTCTAAGAAATTTTTTGTCTGTCTGTGGGAACTTGCATATACAATTATCATTCAAAACGTGTCTCTTCTATAAATAGGATATCATATTCACTAGAACATACTATTAGATATAAAGTAATAAAAGAGCAACTATAATGTCTAAAATAACTAATAATATATTCCCAGAATTATATTTGTACTGAGGGATAACATATGGTTGGCAATATACTCACTACAGTCTTTTTACGCGACACATAAATTCCTAGCTTATCAAAATGACTGTGTAATTTTGTCTGACTTTGTGGAAAGCATTCTATTACTTTCATATTAGTCACTCCTTTACTATGCATCAGACTTCCAATTAACTCTTAGATCATGAGCTTCTAATATTGACATGTATTTGAGCTCCTCACTTCAAGCTCAAAAAGCACATCCACACAGAAACCAACAATTGCCTACATATGCTGGACAAGTTGACCAACCAACGGGTTGACATCAACAGACATAAAGAAAATCCTCCCTTCTTTAAATTAATAGAAGAGAGTGTAGTTTGAATAATATAATATCTTAGGATAAAAGCTGAAATGAAGAAATTAATTCTATATTGTGCTTGGTGGCACACTACTTATAAAATGTACTATATAACCTAAAGAGGAAAATATAGATTTTACAAGTGCTAAAATAATAATGTGAAGTAAATATATCAGACAGCACAACCTAATTAACACCTTCTTACTACTGTGCACTTAATTTTTGTGTGTTAAACTCAAGTATAAAACATTTTGTCTTAAGAGTCTTTGACACTCTCCCTTTAAATCTTGACTGCTAATGTACCCTTTGACCTTTAAAACTGTTTGCCACAGTTAAGTACTTTGTATTTAGCTTCCCCTTTTATTTAAAATTTGCCTAACAGGTAAAACAAAGCTTGCAACCTTGGCGGGGACTTCAAGAGATCTCAGAGACTCATAAAGAGAATAAAACATGCAAAAATCAGTCAAAGTAAATGCACAAGCTTCAACAGTCTCAAAATAATGCTGCTTTAATTCACAGCTCCTTTAGTATTCATGAATTGCCATTTTTTTACCACAAGCATGAGTTAAAACAAAGAAATTGTTTTTACTACTGTATTTCTCCTCTTCTAACCCCTCCCCAATGAATAAACCAGCACCAAATATCACAGATAAGCCTAAATAAGAAAGAAAAATAAAAAAGAAAGAAAGAATAGAAAAAAAAAGAAAACAGCTTCATTCACTATACTTTTATTAACACTGTTGCTATTAGGTTCATAGGTAGGTACTAGGCTATTGGCCCTAGGGCTTATATAAGCCTAGCCAAAAAGGTACCCTGGCTTTTGCCACCCAAGAAAATTGTTTTCCTGTGCCCCTGTCAAGAAGAGCCACAGAAGTAATCCCCGGGGTGAATTTCCTATTTCCCATCCAATCATCAATATTTTTCTTGAAGAGTGCTAATGAGGAGCTCTGTTTGACATAGATAGGTAGTCTGTTCCAGAGTATGGGAAGTCTCTGGGACAGGAATCTATCCCTCCAGCATGTTCTGTTTATTGTGGTGACAAGGTTTAGGTCCCAAAAGCATGTAGCTCAGAGGGATTAGGATTTCTTTAAGTGGATCATGTCCAACAGCTCTGGGTATGACATAGCTTTGTATGTTAGACAAAGATTGCCTCTGAGTAGGCAATATGCGATGGAGTAAAGCTGGAGTTTTTTGAGACGGTCTGCGAAGGGCATCTGTTTGAGGCTAGTAATCCTCTTTGTGAGGTATTTCTGCAGCCTTTCCAGTTGTTGTAGATGTCTTGTGAGGTATTTTATATTGTCTCCTTATATTCTTTTTGCTTTAATTTTAACAACTTATTAAAACATGTATTTTCTGTATAACTTGTTTAATAACTTAAGCATAACCATTATTGTAATGTTCATGGAGCTTTTCTCCCCTGGCCTCAACTGAAAAAGGGCTACTCAGCTCAGTCGGACTATCTTGGTCAACAAATGTGAAATAAAATAAATAAATAATACACACTGCATACACCTACCATTTTATCACTGTATTAGTAATGAAGCACTCAGTCTGATATCTCTTAGAGAAAGCACATCTAAATCTCATACATACAACACCTCACATATTCCAATCAACCATGCCATGTGAATTAAAAGTTAAAAGTTAAAAACACCATAAATATTCAGTCTATTCACAACACACTTATTTAATGTAGAGTGAGCAACTTGCTATTATTTTATCATGAGCTATCACTTTAAGATTTATGTGGCACATATTTGATGAAAGGAAACTAGAATATATATGTAAAGAAAGTTTATGATTAGATAAAGAATTAATTTCTTAATAAGTATTAGGCTTAGACATATATTTAATATGGAAAATAAAATATAGAATATTAGCTTAGTAATACGTACAGGAAAAGGAAAACTGACATTTATTTACCTTATAGAGAAGTGAATCCTTGCTTTCTTCCTTTCACTTATATCTCCAGTAACTGAACTGCTAAGCTTTATCACAGAAAAATTATTCAGCCTTTAAATGTTACACTTAAATAGTTATTAAATCATGGATGTCTAATACAGAAACTACAGTGTCAGTAGCTCCACTGGTCACACACTTTAATGCTGGGAGATAAGAAGGCAGTGAGTTCTATTCTCATTCAAGATACTTTTCCTATCCTAACACGACAGTGCATCTTAGGAGGATTGTAGTCCTGATTATGCTGCCACTGAATTTTTAAACCAAGGATCCATCTGTTTGAGGTGACACCACTTCAGATTGATTAAAACAAAATTCCAAAACACTTCTCAGAAATAGAAGAATTCTCCCAGTGCTGAATTTAGTAAGTCAGTATGAATATTACCTTGGGTTTTTCTGGAAGGTAAGGCATTGGCTTAATGAGACTACTTGGTTAGCAAAAGAAACATAACACTTTATGTGCATCAAAAACTCTGGACTATACCAGAAAAACAGTTCCTAACACTTACTATATTTGCATCACTAATTTGTACACAGAAGTATGTTATTGCCCATAAAATAATAGCTCTTCATTCCATCCCTAAGATACTCTGTTGAATGTTTGAATCCATCATCATTCTGCAAAGTATACCAGATTTCAGAGTTTAGACTAGCAATATAAAGGCCTAGAAGTTTGGCTTTTATAACTATGAGTATCTTACTCTTAAGGACCCTTGCTCTGTCATAGTCACTTAAATGACTGTTGGCCATTATTTAATGACTTACATAATGTTGCTGAGTTCAGTAATATATCAGCACAGTATATATACATAAATACTATTTAGGCATTTCTGTCATTCATCTTCACTTCCTCCATTCAGCTTCTTTTGCTTTGGAAATCATTTAATAAAATCTATAAAAATAAAATGGCCTTAAGTTCGTGTATTCACAATGCCGCATCCCATTTTACAGTGACTTACACAAGCAAAATGAGAATCATAAAGAACAGATTCTCAGAAATAGAGTCCAACTGTATGATGCACAGACACACACACACATGCACACACACACACACACACACACACACACACACACACACACACACACACACACACTATAAAATAGCAACAGACTACCTGCAACATTTGATGTTTTGATATTCATCACATCATAGATCTGACATATAATGTATTTTTGTTATAGATGTCGTAGATATTTATTTGTCATTTTCACAGTGCCACTGATTACTAGTGAGTTAAATTGATAATTCATCACTACTGGAAGCTTTACTGAATTCCAAGAATATGATATTTTTTGTTATAGTTTTACCTTTACCATTAATGTCAGGATCAGAAAAGGTCAGTGCATTAATCAAAACCATGTTTTTGTACTGAAGCCATTTTATGCTTCTATTTTTTTTTAATTAAAGTTCACTAGGCAGAATTTGTGGTTTACAGGGGCAGATCACGAGGCTATAAGTAGACTAGTATCCCCTGAGTGGACAGACTTCTTTCAAAGCTGCATAATACAGCTATTACATTTGACTGCAAATCTGCTTTTCCTTATCTTTTCCATTTTCAAAGAAAAACTGTACCACTGCAAAACATTTCTAATTAATTTACTTAAGTAAAGGAACCATGGCCATTCTCAAAGCTATGAATGATGTTCATAATGGTACATCTTGGCAGCATAAATATGCTTTTTTAAAAGAGAAATATCAGAAAAATTCTTATAAGACTTTTGGGATCCAATTGTTCATAGATTCATAGGAGGTTACTAGGCTAGAGGCCCTAGAGCCTTTACAATCCTAACCATGTTAATCCTGAGTTGCCTCAGTTGTCCTTGGTTAGATGGATGTAATTTGTAGAGCAAATCTATGATAAACACCAACTATCCCTGTCCACCAGGGACACGGATGCCACCCATATGCCTGGGGTAAATTTGTGGTCTTCCATCCATTTCTCTAGGTTGCACTTGAATATAGTCAATGAGGAGCTCTGCTTCATGTGAATTGGAAGTTTATTCCAGAGAAGTGGCAATCTCTGGGAGATATATCTGTCTCTCCAGCATGTTCTGTTAATGTCACAGGCTAGGTTAAGACCTCGAGAGTGAATGACTCTTGTCCCATTATTCTTGCGGATGTGCAGCATATCCATCAGGGCAGGGTCAGAGACTGCCCTGTAAGCCAGGCACAAATTGTCTCTCAGCAGTCTATATGATACAGAGTACAATGACAGGGCTTTCAGTCTATCCACATAAGTCATTGTTTTGATGTCCTTTATTTTCTTGATGAGAATCCTCTGTGGTCTCTGCAGCTGCTGCAGGTGTCTGATGAGTTTCATGGAGAAGGGAGCTGTGTACTCTATTAATGCTCTGATGAGAGTCAAATGCAGTGGAGTTATAACATCCTTAGAACTAGATGTGATGCCCTTACTTATGAGATGCATAACGTAGAAGTCTTTCCTTACCACTGTGGAAACTTGGTGGTCAAAGTTCAGATTGCTATCTACCTGTGTTCCCAGATCTCACATCACTGTGTCTGAAGTAAGGGGTGCGCTGTCAATATTGTAATTAGTAGGGAATTTTGCTTTTCCAAAGGGGGTAGTAATGCATTTTGTTTGTGTTAAGTTTTAGACTGTGGCTTTGGCATCAGTCATTTGTTTGTAATACGTTAACATCATTAGGGGACTCATTGATTGCACACAATCTGTAATAATCAGTGAACTTGGTAAGCCAAAGGCCATCTTCTTTAGTCTGGACTTCCAAGAAATAGATTCCAAACAGTAAAGGGCCCAGCACAGATCCTTGTGGTACACCACTGGTAGAGGTGGAGTCACTAGCTTTGATAGTATGTGTTCTGTTGGTGAACCAATTGGCTACCCATCTAGTGATGTAAGGGTTAATTCTCAGTTGGGAGAGTTTCTTAATGATGCTAAGTGGGGGATTATGTCAAAAGCCTTGACTAAGTCAAGATAGGCAGTATGCACTGTCTTATTTCATTCAGGGCTACGGTGACTTTCTTGAAGAAGTCTTCTTGGTTTAATAAGCATGATCTACCCTTAACGAAGACAAGTTGGGTTGGGTCTAGAGTTTGAAGGTCACCTATGTCCTTGTTGATAAGGTACATGATAATTTATTTCATGGCCTTGCAGATGAGGCTGGATAGACTTATGAGTCTATAGTTCCCAGGGTTGGTTGATGTCCCCCCCTTTGTGTAAGGGGATTAGTGTTGCTATTCTCCACTCTGCTGGGACAAAGCCAGTTTTCACGGAATGGTTAAAGAGAACACCAAGTCGATCCACTAGGTCCTGTTTTAGATTGCTTAATAAGCAGCTTGGGATGTTATCTGGTCCCATTGAGGCTGTGTTTTGGCCTTAGAGAGGCTCTAGAGATACTCAGCAGAGGACTGGTGTCAGGTATGCTTCAGGGTATAGTTGGTGGGGAGAGGGGGTTGAAGTTTGTGTCAAATCTGTCAGCTAGCAGTTTCGCAATTTCCCCTGGTATAGTATGAGTAGTACCATCTACTACCAGTTTAGTACATAGCTGAGCATTTCCTTTTAGATTTTGGACATGGTTAAAGAATGCCTTATGATTACCCTTAGCTAGGAATCTTATTTTAGCTTCATAATTAGCTTTAGAGGACTTTACAAGATTTCTGATTTGCTTGTTCAAGCTACGGAGGGAATTCTTCCTCTACTGAGTCAGTTCCCTCTTGTTCATAGCCATCAGTTTCTTCCTTTTATTATATAACCTGTTTATACTCGAGGTCCACCATGGTGGCTTGTTTTTTTGGGAGGACCTGGTTTTAATATGGTCATATACAGCTGAGTCTATACATTTGCTTAAGTGTTTATACAGGGCATTTATGTACACCTCTACATCGGCTTCATTATTGTCTGTGATTGTGGAAGGTATAAAACATTTTATACTATCACTTAATGGGCTGTAGTTTGTTTAGAATTTTTTTTAGTTTTTTGGCTCCTGTGGTGGTGATAGGTTCAATAGTTATTTTGAAAGAGACTGATTTATGGTCTGACCTTACCAGGGAGGTCATCACGCAGGAGTGAGTACTATGTCTAGGACATTTGAGCCCTTTGTGGGAGTGCAGAATATCTCCCTCCAACAAGCTGATACTAGCAAATATTTATCTCATCCCATCCCTCCTATACGGTGCATCTATCCCCTCCAACTTGCACTCCTCCCTCAAAGCTAAACTATCCTCCTGTTACAACAAGATATCAAATTTGCTTCCATTCACAGAGCTAGCATCCACCACTGTAATTCCCTTCATCAACCAAACTGGCTTGAGCTACCTAACATCCTCACATTCACCCAACTCATCCAAGCACACAAACTGATTTACAATTCCTCTCTTAGTCCCTCCTTAGCCACTACCTTCACCATGCATGAACCTGACCACATTCTTAGATCTACTTCTCAAAAATTAGTTAGGTTGCACAAACCAGCTTGACCATCAGGAAATCAACTAATGTCCTCCTCCCTAGCATACCTCTGGAATTCTTTACCATCCATTATCCACTCTACCAGCAGTCTCCCCCTCTTTTAAAAACCTCACTTCACTCACACCTAACTTCACTATGGGAATGCTCCTACTCCCATCCCACTTGATTCCCCTAATACCCTCACCACTCTCCTAAAACGAAACAATTCCACATTGTCTCCTCACCGCTCCTTGAGTATCTTGACCAACTGCTGAACAACTATCCCATGGGGGGGGGGGTTCTTTACAATTTTAAATGTATTTGATATGTTCTCGTTAATTTTGTTAGTGTGCTAGTTTCATATTTACTCTGCATTCCTATAAATCTTTTTATAATGCTTATGAGAAATGCCATTCCAAATTTATTTGATATTTTCTTATTACTTTCATATTTACTCTATTCCTGTAAAGCCTTTTTGTGATGCTTATATTGGAATTACTACTTTGTAGTGTGAATATGTACTGTCTGGAGCTTTTCGCTCCAGGACTCCATTGAAAATGGGCTCTTAGTGGCCCAATGGTCTATCCTGGTAAACAAACTGCAATAAGCAAACTGCAAATAAATAAATAATAAATAAATACATTTGTACTGATAAAGCCCAGGAACCTCTGGGTGAACATCTCCGTGCCCATGTATGTCACCCAGTTGATGGAAGGATAGTTGAACTCTCCCATAACTAAGGTGTTGGGGTGTATGGTAAGTGACCCCAGTAATTCCAGTTAGGCAGCGTGCATTTGTTGGTTCATGGTGGGGGACCTATAGTTATCAATGATGTCAGTTGTGCACACTCAGCTTTGGTGCAGAAAGCTGTGGGTTGTATTCCCACAGCAGGTAGACTGATTGCTGACACTGCAGTGCAGCAGACAGGGGTGTTGCACTCTTGATTGTGCTGTCCCTCAGATGAAATGTTAAACCGAGGCCAAATCTGCATGAGTTGGTGATAGCCGAGGTAGATATAAAAGTTCCCATGGCACCTATTGAAATGACTAGGGGTCCTTTATTTATATACAAAAATAACTATTTACAAAATATTCACATATTTACAAATATTTACAAGTGTACACATATGTATGGATCTACTTCATATGGTCGAAATTTCAGAATGTCAAAGACCATATGGCCAAGACCATATGATCAACATTCAAAATGACGACCATTGAATAAAACCTATGAGTACTACGGGTTACATACACCCCCTACACCCTCCCATGGGGGGTTCTGCCCCCCACACCCCCTGGAACTTAAATATACCAACTCCGAGATTGTACTACAGTGTGGAAGATGGAAATCTTTCCATTCTGTACTGTATGGAGATGCCGGTTTTGCATGGTCAACATTTTAAATGTCGATCATATGTTCTGAAATGTCGAGCATGTGAAGGGGACCCATATATATATATATATATATATATATATATATATATATATATATATATATATATATATATGATCCCCCTTCAGAAGCTCAGTTTCAAAACTTCAAAAGGCTGAGACCACAAGATCAAAGTTTTGAAACTTTGACATTTTGAAAGGAGATTGCTGTACAGTGCGGAACATGATTTTTGCTGTTTTCCTCATTGCAGTGTGATCTCAGAGTTGGTATATTTAGTTAGCATGGGGTGTGGGGGATGCAGGGGGGCAATGTAAAAAAAATATATATATTTTTAATTAGGTTTTCGAAGTTTCAAAACTTCAATCTTATGGTCTCGGTCATTTGAAGTTTGAAGTTTTTAAATTTTGAGCTTCTGAAGTAGATATGTATATATATATATATATATATATATATATATATATATACACACACACACACACACACACACACACACACATATATATATATTGTACATATATAGATATAGATATAAAACATCATAATTGGTCTACCTTAAAACAACTTCCCCTTGATAAGGCAGTCATCTACTTTAACAACTCATTCCTAACATCTTAAACTCACTAGCCCCTATTAGAAAAGCACATTGCAAATCCACACCAGCTCATTGGCTAACTAAAGACTCCATAAACATAATGAAACAAAGAGACAGGGCATGGCTAAACTATCAGTCTTCCAAAACCCAAGCTTCCCTCCTCATCTACCAACAGTTACATAACTTAGCCAAAAATCAACTTTGATGAGACAAAAAACTACTACACCCAGATTCAACAAAAACATAAAAATAACCCCAGACATTTTGGCAGTCATTAAACAACACTTAAATTCAAGACAATCCAACATGCCTTCACCAACCAACCTTAATCCCAACATAAGCATATCTGTACACTTCACTTCTCATTTCATCAACTCCATCCTGTCCTTAGTAAACAGCAGTACCCATATCCCTCTAACCATACCCACAACTACTGTCCATGAATCTGTAGCTTTCTCATTTCAGACCATTCAGACTATATACATCAAAAAACTACTTCTTCAACTGGAACTAAGCAGACTTGCAGTAGATAAGCTCCCAAGTGAATTTCTTAGACTAGCAGCTGAATCTATCTCATACCCAGTTTCAGTACTTATTAATCACTCCATTACTGACCAATATGTACCAATACTCTGGAAAATCTCCCATATAATTCCTCTGCACAAAGGTGGCCAATCCACTGATTTATCAAACTATAGACCCATTGCCATACTGTCACCTCTTAGCAAAATACTTGAAAAATGCATTCATACTCAGCTACTGTCCTATCTTGTACAAAATAACCTTCTCCCCAAATACCAACATGGCTTTAGACCAAAACATAGCACCACAACAGCCCTATTAAGTTTTACAGACACCATCTCCCACCATAGAAATTGTAACAACCTCGTCTCTTCTATTTTCTTGGATCTGTCAAAAGTATTTGACACTGTATCCCATCAAAAACTTCTTGAAGATTTATCATCTCTCCATCCCTCACTATCATCCATTACCTGGTTTCCTAGCTAGCTATCTGACTGCCAACAAGCAGTTATTTGAAAAGATGAGACCTCTACCCTTCTTCCTGTTACTGTAGGAGTCCTCAAGGCTCTATTCTTGGGCCTCTATGCTTCTCCATCTTTACAAACAATCTTAGCTCGGCATCCATACATGCTACCATCATGCAATATGCAGATGATTTCACTGTTATCTGCACAACCCCTTCCCTCCCTGAACTTATATCTAAGACTCTGGCTGCCTTTTCTGACACTGAATAGTTCCTCAAAGAAAGACAACTCATAATAAACCCTAACAAAACACAGCTAATAATATTCTCCAATAATAAATCAACAGTACCTCCTTATCCACTTCACATACTCTCCTCCAACGGCACTATAATTGAACCAGTAGATGGCACTAAGTTACTTGGTGTCACAATAGACTGTGCCTTAAAATATGATAAGCACATAGCCCTTACTGTAAAAATGTACATATGAAGCTTGGCTGCCTCTATAGGTCAAGAACATTCCTTACCACCTCAACTAGACAAGCCTTAGCCAGAACACATCTTCTGTCCACACTAATGTATGCCTCTCCCATCTTCACTAATCTTAAAGTCTAAGCTGTCCAAACTGGAGATAACCTATCATAAAATTGCTTGCATGCTGCTGGCCTCTAAAACAGAACCCACCACTGTATAGCCTTGAAACAACTACAGTGGCTGGAGCTACCAAATCTTCTCACTCTTAATCGACTCACAGTTGCTCATATCTTACATCAACCAGAAGCTTGTCCAGCACTAACGAACCTAGTCCAGCCTTACAATGCAACCCTTACCTGCTGCTCATCCAACAAACTACTTCTAAAATCTAAGAAATGCTTCAACTCTTTGGTGACTTTTTATTTGTAAATCAAATTGCAAAAGTTTGGAACATCATTCCCAACATAGAGTAAACACCCCAACTGCCACCATATTCAAACTCCTTTTTAAAGAACATCTAAATATTAACTGGCTCTGCTCTTGTATTTCTCCTGGATAACTTTATCTTTTCTCACTCTTCACTTTGCCTTTACTGAATCCTCCTAGCAGATCTCCACTTAACCTTTTCTCTAACCTTCTTCATATTACTAATTGTTCCTTTTTATTAAATCTCTTCTTACCTTCCTCACTTTTCCTTTCCACATTTTTACTCTGCTGAGGCTTATAGCATGTATCTGCCAAAAATATGTTAGTATCGTTAAACTCTGTATATATTGTAACTTCATTATTTTTGTTAATTCTGTTAATAATGTTAATTCCTTACATTTTAAATTTACTGTTTAATCTGTATATTGCTATCTTCTGTTTTTATATTTTATATTCTTGTCATTTTTCACCTTAGGGCTTTTCCCCATGGGCCTTCACTGAAAATGGGCTGCTAGCCCAGTCCGACTATCCTGGTAAACAAATGTGTATGTGTGTGTGTGTGTGTGTGTGTGTGTGTGTGTGTGTGTGTGTGTGTGTATTTATATATATATATATATATATATATATATATATATATATATATATATATATGGTTCTACCTGACTTCCGACAGCAGAAGACCGACAGCGAATTGAGCTCCAGAAGATCAACGAAGAAGACCGGTTGCAGAACATCGACAATGCAGAAGACCGACACGACGGATGACAACACCAACGCCGAGGATGCCGACATGGGGAAAGGCTGTGTGAGTAGGCAGGTAAGTGTGGAGATTGACGGTCTGTGGGGATAGGGGTGGGTTAAGTGAGTTAGGGTTATAGGGTGGGTTAAGTGAGTTAGGGTTAGGTTAAGTGAGTTAGGGTTAGGGGTGGGTTAAGTGAGTTAGGGTTAGGAGGGTTAAGTGAGTTAGGGTTGACAGTGACGGACCTTAGGGTTAGGTAAGGTTTAGTGTGGGCTTGTAAGGATTTTGGTGTGCTTGTGTTGTGTGTGGTTTGTGGAATGGGGATGTGTTTTGTTTTTAATAATTGTTATTGTGGTGTGTGCAGTGTATGGGGTTTCGTGTTTGTGTACCGTCGGTTATTTCGTTGTCGGTTATGTGTGGTTTCGTGTTTATGGACTGTCGAATATGTGGTGTCGGTGATGTGGTTGTCGGTGTTGTGTGGTTTCGGCTATGTCAGGTAGAACCATATATATATATATATATTTAACAATCATACAACTTTTTTGGGTCTATATTATATACTCAAAAGTTTAGCTTGTCGACCACCTAAACATTGACAGCTAAACAGCGAAAGCTTACAACCACGAACGGCCACTTACGGGAATTTTTTCATAGGGAAAAAATTCACTTGGTCATTGAACACTAAAACAAACATTCAAACCCTAATTAAGTGGGGGGCTTTGCCCCCCAACCCCCCACCTAACTAAATAAGCCAACTCTGAGATCATTCTACATTGGGGAAAAGGGCAAATTCCTGATAATGGCCAAGTGAATTAAACTTTCACTATTCTAATAAAGACCCAAATTTTCATCCCTGTTAGACCCCACTCCTTTTTCCATAACTACCATCTGATTTTACTTAATATTGTTGGCTAAAACCCATTTACGATTAAACATAATTTCTTTTATTCTTTCATTTCATATTTTAACATATTCTTTACTTCTGTTCTTATAATATTCATGTTAATTTTATCCACTGCTTTTATATCTTAAAAAAATCTTCTTTACATAGTTTTTCTCATAACTTTTTTTTTACTATTTTATATTTCAAAACACATGGGAGAATTCAATAAAGCCTATATGGACTGATTTTCCATGTAGGCATATTGCCATGGCCCCAACATGGAAACTGGCAGCCGAGCGATCCAGTAAACAGAGCAGAGGGGGTGTGCATGATGTGTGGACATGGAAGAATCTGTGGAATGCAAACCACCTCATAAGCAGGTGAAATCCATACAAATGAGGGTGATTTGTGATCCCATAAGCTGAATGGTACCTGTGTAGGAGGTGTGTTGGTGTCAGAAATGTACACAAAAAGTAACTGTGTACAGAAATGTAAAGATTAAACAGGGTCTGTAAAAGCCCACAAAGAAGGTTGGATATTGCAAAGTAGGCATGGAAATGAACAAAATTATGCCCAGTGAGTCCAAAAAGCAATGCAAATCATTATAAAATATAATTTTTTTTTAGTACACATATTACGTTTGCATGGCACGCAGTAATGTGCAAACATGTTGTTATGCAACAAAAAATATTAAATGTTGAAAAACTGAAAATAAGGCATTTGCAAAAATAATGCATTATAGGACCCTGCATGCAGAATGTACAATGGCAGGTTTCAGTGGTTGCTAAGTAGGCAGGCCCTGGAATAGTGAAGTATCCAGGGAATTTGCAAGGGTCTATATGCAAATAAGCTGGGGTTACTGAATAGCAAAAATGGGCTACTGTGTCCACAGATAAAACCTGTGTAGGCCCAAAACCATGTTGGTGTTAGTAGAACAGGTAGATGACATCAAAAGGGAGTGTGTCATGCTGTGTAGCTCAGAGGCACCTGTTTCCGCTCAGCTAAGCACACCTAAGCAGGGGGGAGTGTCCAGTACTGCTAAGCTGTGTTTAGCCGCGCAGCTCATGTTTTAGCTGGTTTAAGCTAAGCTGAGCTTGCCTATCCATGGGGGTGTGTCTAAACTGCTGAGCACTGTTTATACTAGTGCCACCATTTTGTGCGCTGTGCCCCAGTGCTTAGCAGTGAAAGAAATAAAAAAAAAATACATGGAAATAGCCTGGAAAAGCCAGTCAAGTATAAATGAATGACAAGTCCTATTCCACTGACACTGGGCCATTCAAAACCTTCAGTGATAGACCTGGCAGATGGAATGCATCATAGACAGCCAATCACACAGGCTACATCTGCAGCACACCACTATAATGTATGCATACACCCTTCAATCTGATTTTCCCCACATACTCTGCACCATTGAAGTACACACTTGGGAATTTTAACTGACAAAATTATAGGGGCTGCTGCTGCTCTGCTACATCTGTATGTACTAGTGGCTGAGGTCAGTGCTGGTGCTGATGCTGACAATAGGCCTAGACTGAGAAGGAAAACAGTGTTCAGGCCCAGAGTAACCTTTCAGGAGCTACATGAGCTGGAGATAGTAGAGTGCTACAGGGAGGGCACTGACATACTACAAGAACTCACTGAGCTTTGCCACCCTCAACTCAGACCCAGAGCCAACAGAGGGGAGCCCATCCCAGTGGAAACAAAGGAACATGTAGCCCTAAAAATACTAGCTACAGGTACTTCTCAAAGACCTACTGGGGACACGATGGGGGTCTCACAGGCATCTGCATCCAGGGTACTCCACCAGTTCCTGGCTGCCATGCAAACACATGCCACTGAGCACATATATTTACCCCGCACCCCTGAGGAGAGGGCCAGCAATATGCATTTCTTCCAACATGTAGCACACTACCGTGAGGTACTGGGTGCCATAGACTGCACTCATACACATATCAAAGCACCACCTGGTAAGGAGGGTAGAGTCTACGTCAACCACAAGGGGTATCACTCCATCAACTGCCAGGTCATGTGCAATGCCCAGGGCATTATCATGAATGTGTGTGCTGGCAGTCCTGGCAGTTATCATGACTCCCACATCTGGCATGCATCACAGCTGTACCAGATGTTTGCCAGAGGGGGACATCTCGTATGGCCATCTACTGGGAGATACTGGCTATGCAGTGGAACAGTGGATGATGACACTCATCAGAAATGCATACACAACTACTGAAGAATACCATAATGAGGCACATGGACACACTAGGAACATTATAGAGCATGTGTTTGGGCTGCTCAAGTCACGGTTCTGCTGCCTCGATATATCTGGTGGGGCCCTGCACTACTCTCCAGCCACATGTGCACACACGTTTACAGTATGTGCCATGCTACACAATATGATCCTGTGGAAACAGCTGCAACAAGAACATCACAGGGAAGGGACACACAGCCCCCCACCAGTGCCAAGGTCCCCACAACCACAGGAGGAGTTGGAGGAGGAACCCCTTGAACCTATCTCTGTAGGTAGACATAGGCATGCCCAGTATGCCTTGGCCTTGGGAAAGAGGCAATGCATAGCACATGCACTGACATCCTAGGGACTTAGGGACTGACACCTCACTCTGACTCACATACATAGTAAAAAGGATGCCAGCTACATCACATAACCTGTACCTTACCATGTATTGGCTGTGTACTGTGTGCATCTGACAGAGTCAGCCCTGAAGCACTGTGATCTTAACTGCTGCAGACACAAGGTAAGTCACTCTTCTTTACACCAAATGTATGGGGTACTAGATTATGGTAGCATATGTATGGACCTGCAGCATGTATGCTAGGGAATAGAGTGGGCTACTGGGATACCTGCAGACAACTGATAGCTATGTGGGACAACAGGAGCTCACTGCCTAATACTGGCCGCACCATAATATGCAGTAGGCCCCAAGGCAGCAAATTCAGCTGCACTATGCGAGGAAAATGACAAACGGTGGGGTCATAGGACAATGCAGGACTGTCAATGCTAGAGTTCCCCACCCCTATCACACTCATGTTCCCATACAACTGCAATAACATTTATGTTTGCAGGGTAATGGCAGCAGACCACACAATCCCAGAGCTGTCCCAATCAACATGATAGCATGTTCCATTTCCACAATATGCAGGGGTCAATGTGCTATGTATATCTGTGCTTGATAGTATCAGGAATTAAACTGCACTGTCTGGTGGTTGTTGTGGCTTAGTGGGCTAAATATATTACCATGGATGATGGTGTTCATGCTTCGAGACTGACTGCACTTACTATTTTGCATGTGAGCTACACCTATGGTAGGAGCTCTACAGACTGTTCATATGTCACTATTTGTTACTGCAAGAAAGCTGGGCAAAGCCAGAGACAATGAGGGAACAGGGGGCCACAGATATGGACAGTACACTGCTCTGAGTAACCTAGACAGTGGTTAGTTGTAACAAGTCAGTGTAGCAGCAGGATGTCAAGTTGTCAAGTAACTGTGTCAGTACTTACAAGTCAGTGGGTACCATCATACCTCTCAGATGTATAGAGTTTTGCAGAATGTCCACATTTTTGCCTCATATTTCTGGTCTGTTTTTCATAACATTGCAGTTTTCTGGCAAACTATTGGCAAATCAATAAAGGTTGACATTAAAAAATAATGACAGACATTTCAGATACAGACTTCCTACCCTTCAGAAAATTCATGCTAATACAAAACCTGTTATTCTACCAACTGTCTAGGTTTGTAATAACAATATTAAAAAAAATGTCCCTACTTGTGGGCCTGTGTCCCACTTTTATATATGACTTTATCCAGGTTTCCTGCTATAAGAGGTTGAGAAGTATGGGCACCATGTAGCATTATAATTCCAATACAAGACAAAATGAGGACCAGTGCAGACATATGGGGCACAATGCTGGACATCCTGCAGAACAGGTACAGTCAGAGGTGTGAAGTCTGTAACCCTGTGTGGTGTTACATCTTGTACCCCAGTCACAGCATACCTACAACTACATAGAGCAGCAACTGTGGACAAAGCCAGGAACTGGAGCAGGACAAAGGCCCACATATAAGGAGAAGGATGAACTACTGGCAGACAAATGTAGAAAGTGCAGAGCAGAACAGGTATTGCAGCAGCATGGGTTCCCTGCTGTGTATGGTTTCAGTAACTGAAATGCCTGTCATCAGTCCTTCACATCAATCTATAATGATCTGCTACTGATGTACCAGGAAATCACATTGCTATGTAAAATATACCAGACATATGATGCAAAAAAATGTTCAGTCTAATACAATCTGTACATACCCTAGGTTTGAGTCAGATATTATGGCCAGCTTACAGTTGGGGAATCCCTTGGCCATTATATCAGGGAGGTGCTGGACTATTTAATCAGGTGCAGCAGCCAATTAGCTGTAGCACACAAAATCTGGAGTACAGGTAGGTGTGGCGTGGAGTCCCCCTGTATGTCCTGATGGTCACACTGGGCATTCTCCTACACTTAGCTAATTTCAGCCCATGTCTGAAGTCTAATCTGCCTAAAGAACTGAGATGTCAGTATATCTCTGTGCATACAGACAGCTATGTATACCTAACTGTCTTTTCCTATCCCCATCAGACATGATTACCCTAATCTAGCAGTATGTGGCACATATACGATATATATGTATCTGTAGACTTTTATATAGATACATAATTATTTTAGGCGCCAAAGTTGGATATTTAAATGGTAGTGAACAGCTGTTTGTTTGTTCTGATGAAGCCCACGGTTAGTGGGTGAAAGCGCTCAACATATGGCTCTTATTTTATTGTATTAAATCTATTTTTATACTATTTGTGGAGTTTGGACAATATTTATCCCCAGTTTTGGATTCTAGTGGCTGTGAGTAGATTAGCGATTATTAGCGTTCTGTGATCGCTGCTTGCATTTTCGCATTTGAACTGAACGCTTGATTTCTGTTGTTGTCCATGGATTCTACTCACAACTCTCCAGGGGTAATATCCCCTTTACAGTGTAACGAATTATCGGTACTTCGGTCGGAAGTCACATCTCTGAGGGGTGAAGTCAGCAAACTACTCAGTCTATTCAATATGTTGGTGTCTTCAAAAGAGGAGGTGTTGAACAGCGAACTGGCAAATAAAACGGAAGGTAATAACAATTCGTTCAGTGACGTTTTACAGAGATCTGAACTGGTCAATAGTCAGGTGGATAAGTCCACACCGTCCAAACCGAATATTGGTTTGGCAACTTCATCACCGGAGATTACCAATGGGCAGATTATCAGGTCTAGACACCAGGAAGGAATTGATTTGCCAGTTATCCCGGATCGGATGGAACATACTCATAGTATGACAGCTGTTACGGATTTTACATTTGATTTTTCATTCGGGAATTTTACTGAAGAAGCTAAGAGAATCAGCACGAAGCCCAAACACAGTCAACCAACAAGGACATACGCACAAGCTAACACCGCTGGGTGTAGCAACAAAGGTACTGAGTTTATTTCTAAAAATGAACAAAACAAGTGTGCGACCATGCATAAAACTAAAAAAGACTCTGTTTTGCAGGACTTTTTCAGTACTCATTGTTTATTTGAAAATTTGAACGAAGTACAGTTTAATGAGAACTTTAATGCTAATAAAATTAAGGGAACTCTAAAAGACATGATATACGTGTTTGGAAAAAAATTGAACGCTATAAATGCTATTAAACTGGACAATGCTTATTTATCTGACTGTATTACTTTGAATATAGTTCCATTGGGTTTACGTTTTTTCAAAACACCGATGGGCATTGACTTAACCGGTGAGGTGAAATGTGACTTTAACAAGTTATTTGACTCTTTTGGAATGGAATATATGAAGCTTTTGATTAAACATAATGACATGAAGTTATGTAAAACTATCAGCGAAGTTGAAAAGATGAAGGAAATTATTTTAAAGGATCTTATGTTTGAAAATTGGGAGATATTATATTTTAAACAATTTGAGTTAGCAGAATCTAGGACAAAAAAGGCTTTTGAAAGAAAAAGCAAGAAAATAAGTAGAGATACTGAACAATACAATGTAGGTAGAGTGTATAATTGGGGGAGGGGACAGTGGTACCATGATTCTGATAACATTAATGAGAATATATACAGTACACCACCCTCTGACAAGGGAAATTTTTATCATGTACACAAGGGTGGAAACAATTCCAAGTGGACAAAGGGGGAGATGTGGAGAAGGGAGAACAACCAACCACAAGCAAAATGGTAAACGATTTAACAGGTAGTTTAGTTAATAAGGATGGTCATGTACTTGATGTCAATACTCAGATTGTGCAGGAAGGTATTACTTACAGTTACAATAATTTTAAAATTTTTAATTACAATGAGTTGGACTTGGACAAAGCACATTTTAGTTTGCTATCTAGGGGGATGAAATTTATACCCACTACACGTTTTCATGTAGTCGACTGTTTGAGCAAAATCAAAAAGTATACAAGGAAGTTAAACCTAGCACTAATGTTTAAAGAAAAAAAGGACAGTAATATTGTTAAGCAGAAAGTTCTTAAGAAGAAAAGTAGTTTTATGCCTATAATGAATCCTAGTGTTCAGATGTATGATAGAATGGTTACAAGAGAGATATACCAGTTCAACAACAAGAATAGGAGAAGGAATGTTAAAAGTAATTTAACAAAGGATGAGATTAGAGTATTAGAGGAACTTAGAACGAATGTCAACATTAGAGTTATGAAACCCGATAAGGGAGGTGGCATTGTGATTTACGACACGTTAGAATACTCTACCAGGATGCATGACATATTACATGGGTCAGGTAATTATGTAGCAATGTCTATGAATGAAGTTAACATTTCTTACAGAAGAATTGACATGTATTTAGAAGAGTTTTTATTAGACAGAAGGATCACTGAGGATTTATATAATTATTTAAAGGTAGAGTATCCCTACATGGTGACGATTGTGGGAATCTCTAAGGTCCACAAAAATGTATCAACCCCCCCCCCCCTTTAGACCAATAATATCTGGTAGCAGGTCCAAGACTTTTCCTTTAGGAGCAGCAGTGGGTTTTATGTTAAAACCGATTTATGGGAAGATTAAACATCTAGTCAAAGATTCATGGGAATTTTTGATGAAATTTCCGACTGACATTGAGAATACTAACTTATTATTCGCATCGATTGATGCGATTGATCTTTTTACATGTATCCCATTGACACAAGGAATGGAGGCTTTTACAAACAGCATTCAGAAATATTGTAACTTTGACTGGGACAAGATATGTTTAATTACTGAACTAATGTCCATAGTGCTGGAAAACAATTGTATATATTATGAAGGTGAGGTGTTCAAGCAGACTAATGGAGTTGCTATGGGGACAGCTTGTGCCCCCCATATATGTGAATCTTGTAATGTTGGACTGGGAAGAGGAGACTATTTTTAAAAGTGAACATATTGAGGAATATACAGTATTACTCAAGATTCCTTGACGACATATATATTTTGTGGAAAGGGGACCAACAGTCCTTTGATTACTTTTTGGAATATCTCAACAAGAGTAGTGATTATTTGAAATTTACCTCTGAAAGCAATACAAAGGGGGTAGCATACTTAGACACATTGATCACTACGGAAGGTAACAGATTTAAGTCAAGAATACATAGAAAAGCTACTTTTTCCAATTCCTATTTAGATTTTAACAGTAACCTTCCTAGGAATTTAAAATACAATATATACAAAGGGCAATGTATAAGAGCCCTTAGAATGACATCTAGATACGATGATATGTTGGATGAAATTGGACACATTTCTAAACTATTTGAAGAAAGGGGATATGATAGGAATATGATGTATGATGTTAATACATATGTCATCAGTGAATGGGGGAAGAAATATGTTCCACTTTTAGGAATAAATCGGAACACAGATTCTTTCATTAATGATACACGCAGTGGAACCAACGATGACAAATCAATGTTAGAGCATGTATATTAGAATATGGTCCCCATATTAATCAAATCAAAGAAATTTTAACTAGGAATTGGTACATTCTTTTGACCGATCAAGAAAAAAATAGACATTTTAGGGTCAAAACCAAACTTTGTTTACAAAATAGGAAGTAATTTGAAAAAATTACTGGAGTATAGCTATGGAGCAGGTGGAATTGGGGGGCGTATGCATACTTCAAAATGTGGTGCTTGCCATCAATGTTTTGCTATAAATGAAGAGGCTGAAACTACACTGCAGAATATTAACAAAACTAAAATTAAATTCAAACAAGGTAACTGCAAGACTAAAATCTTAGTTTACATGGCAAAATGTATGGTCTGTCCTTCATTTTATATAGAGAAGACCGAGAGGAATTTTAAGAAAAGGATGTACTCACATTTATATAGCATCAAAACAAAAGACCCTAAAAATGCTTTATACAAACACATTAGCAGTCAAGGAGATGACCATTATTTCAGATTTGCGATTTTAGAAAATGTACTAAATAATCCAAGAGGTGGGAATATTAAAAATATACTTGGGTATAAGGAGATGTGGTGGCAATTATTAACAGAAGCTATGATGCCACCAGGGTTAAACAAGTACATTACTATTAAACCAGTGTTGGAAATGATAGGGTGATGTATTATTTGAAAACACAGACCTTATTACATATCAACATCTTTGTCCACTATGTGGATGTATTTTGTATATGGAAGAGTATTGCCTACATTTTGACCAATATTTTGTATGACCAACTTTATATATGTGCATTTTACTTGTTATAGCTTTAAGAATGAGCAATTAATTATTTTGGGCGCCAAAGTTGGATATTTAAATGGTAGTGACCAGCTGTTTGTTTGTTCTGATGAAGCCCACGGTTAGTGGGTGAAAGCGCTCAACATATGGTTCTTATTTTATTGTATTAAATCTATTTTTATACTATTTGTGGAGTTTGGACAATATTTATCCCCAGTTTTGGAGTCTAGTGGCTGTGAGTAGATTAGCGATTATTAGCGTTCTGTGATCGCTACTTGCATTTTTGCAAATCAATAAAGGTTGACATTAAAAAATAATGACAGACATTTCAGATACAGACTTCCTACCCTTCAGAAAATTCATGCTAATACAAAACCTGTTATTCTACCAACTGTCTAGGTTTGTAATAACAATATTAAAAAATTGTCCCTACTTGTGGGCCTGTGTCCCACTTTTATATATGACTTTATGCAGGTTTCCTGCTATAAGAGGTTGAGAAGTATGGGCACCATGTAGCATTATAATTCCAATACAAGACAAAATGAGGACCAGTGCAGACATATGGGGCGCAATGCTGGACATCCTGCAGAACAGGTACAGTCAGAGGTGTGAAGTCTGTAACCCTGTGTGGTGTTACATCTTGTACCCCAGTCACAGCATACCTACAACTACATAGAGCAGCAACTGTGGACAAAGCCAGGAACTGGAGCAGGACAAAGGCCCACATATAAGGATAAGGATGAACTACTGGCAGACAAATGTAGAAAGTGCAGAGCAGAACAGGTCATGCAGCAGCATGGGTTCCCTGCTGTGTATGGTTTCAGTAACTGAAATGCCTGTCAGCAGTCCTTCACATCAATCTATAATGATCTGCTACTGATGTACCAGGAAATCACATTGCTATGTAAAATATACCAGACATATGATGCAAAAAACTGTTCAGTCTAATACAATCTGTACATACCCTAGGTTTGAGTCAGATATTATGGCCAGCTTACAGTTGGGGAATCCCTTGGCCATTATATCAGGGAGGTGCTGGACCATTTAATCAGGTGCAGCAGCCAATTAGCTGTAGCACACAAAATCTGGAGTACAGGTAGGTGTGGCATGGAGTCCCCCTGTATGTACTGATGGTCACACTGGGCATGCTCCTACACATAGCTAATTTCAGCCCATGTCTGAAGTCTAATCTGCCTAAAGAACTGAGATGTCAGTATATCTCTGTGCATACAGACAGCTATGTATACCTAACTGTCTTTTCCTATCCCCATCAGACATGATTACCCTAATCTAGCAGTATGTGGCACATATACAATATATACATATCTGTAGACTTTTATATAGATACATATATTATATAGAGAGAGCCAGACTGGGGGGGGGGATAGATAGCTAGAGAGACACAGAAATGTATAGAGTGATTTAGTGCTACAGCCACTTGTGCACCAATTGTAACCAGTGGTGCATGCAACTAGTACAGTGAGCTGTAGTATATAATAGGAGGTAGGTAGGGGTTCTAATCTCACATCACCCATCTTGTGTGTGTGTGTGTGTGTGTGTTTGTGTGTGTACATATTCCACATACAACAGTATACACATGCCCAACAGGCCTAGGTCTGTGCAATGGTCAATCATTTTATGGCCCTGTCACTACTTAACTCCACAACAGTGGTCTCGCTGTCAACAGCTGCTGATGTCATCCACCACAACAGCAGTGGCAGACACTCTCCAAACACATAAGCCCAGTGGTGCATGCGATACATACATATCACTATAATATATACAACTAAATAGGTAGGGGTTTGGTTCTAATCCCAACAACAGCAACTCTCTGAGTGTGCATGTGTGTGTAAGTATATCCCCTTGCAGCAGTGTGTCTGTCTTGCCTTTATGTGTGCAATGCTAATGCATTTTAAGGGCCGTGACTACCTGTTAACTCCCCAGTGGCTTGCTTTACAGGCCTCTTGATGTCATCACTTTAGAAGCACAGTTAGAGACTCTCCAAATACATAAGACCAGTGGTGCATGCGATAAGTACATATCACTATTGTATGTACAGCTAGAAAGGTAGGGGTTCTAATCCCAACAACTACAACTCTGTGAGTGTGTGCAAGTATATTCCTTTACAGCAGTGTGTTTGTCTTGTCTATGTGTGTGCAATACTAATATATTTTAAGGGCTGTACCTACCTATTAATCCCCACATTGGCAACCTGTTCAGGGCCTACTGATGTCATCCACCTTAAAAGCACAGTTAGACACTCACCAAACGCAATAGTTCCATGCCACATGTGATAAGTATGTAGCACTGTAGTGTATATAACTAGATAGCTAGGGGATCTAATCTCTAAACCAGCAACTCTGTGAGTGTATGTGTGTGTGTGTGTGTGTGTGTGTGTGTGTGTGTAAGCACATCCCCTCACAGCAGTGTGGTTGTCTTGCCTGTGAGTTTGTGCAATGGTTATACAATTTTAAGGACCTATTAACCCCCATTGGCAACCTTTACAGCGCCTGCAGATGTCATCCACCTGAACAGTAGTGCCAGATACTCCAAAAACACATAAGCTCCGTGGCACATGCAATACATATTTCGCACTATAGTATGTACAACCAGAAGATGTAGTCCATGTTTGGCCAGATGTGTCCTGTGAAAACTACTAAAACAATACAAATTTCCCGAGAGTGTAGGACAACAAACTTTTCCTATATTATTCTGATAGTTGCATAAAACAGTCATTTTACATCAGAAACACCTAAATGTTATGAAAAATACCATAATATAGGCAAATGCTACAAAAATAAGCTATTATATTGGAAAAAAAGTGAAGTTCTGTCCATTGCACTCACCGTGGGTATGGTTTATCCTCTCAACTCTCACATTACTACAAAAAGTGTCCCGCATCAGGCATTTGACGAGGTGTAACCCTAGTCTGTCTTGCCTATATGTGTGCAATATGTATACATTTTGAGGCCATGTGAGTTGCTGCTGCTGCTGCTAAATAACCCACATGTATGTAGGCAGGAGTGCTACCCGCCACCATCTACATTTGTAGGTACTGACAAGTTTGTGGATGACTGAAAGTTGGGTACTGTCTGTCATTGACTACAAAAATGATGTTAACATACTGCAAGAGGGTCTTACATCAACTATGGATAGGTGTTAAGGTCCTGGCCTCAAACTAAATGGAAAAAATGTATCTTCATACCATTCAGCAAAGACACTGCCCCACTGTTTACCACATCAATGGCAACCCCCTAAACATACAACCTGTGTTGAGAGACCTGGGTACTCAGGTTGATAACAATTTTGCATTCAACCATCATGTAGCAGCAATGGTCAGAAGAGCCTTGTACATGGTTCATCTCATAGGTAAAGGGATTGCATCCAGAAAAAAGGTCCTCATTACCTCTCTATAATCCTCACTCCATAGATCAATATTTTAATACAATGCCCCATTTGGTATGTACCTATACTGATATCTGCACCAACTGAAAAGGCCATGGAAATATCTCACAAAGGTAATCCATGGCCTCCAACACCTGTCCCATGCAGACAGGCTCAAATCAGTATTGGTTCACTTGGTACCAAACAGGTTGCTCAGAGGTGGGCTGTGTCATGCCTACAAGGCAATGTTGTACCCTGCCCTACTACAGCTGCCCCATATCTGTAAGTTTAACTCCTCGCACATTATCTGCATGACAGGCCTGAATCTGATATGTGACAGCAACACAACCTGCTGGAGAGACAGGTTTGTCTCCCAGAGGCTGCCATGTCTCAAGAATACACATCCCATACACGTCAAGCAGAGTACCATGCTGACCCTCTTCAACAGCAACCATGATGAGTTGATGGGAAACCACAAATCTGTCCCAGGGGTCCCACTTGTGTCCCTCATTGACAGGAGAACAGGTGCTGACTGATGTTTCTTTCTTGGGATAAACTAATGCCTGGTATTGTAAGGACCCCAGGGCCATTACTCTAGTAACCTCCTGTGATCCCAGGTATACCGGGTATGACCCTGTGTGCTGTGACAAACTGCATTGTTATGTCTCCACACCCATCACTGCCATCTACTGTGGTGTGGCCCATATGGGTTACTTCCCAGTGCCATGTCATACAGCCGCCATCCTACAAATAGGTGAGTGGTACTACAAGTATACAGGCACAGTCCAGCAACAGCTGTGTGACCCAATGACAGACAGCACTGCAAATGTGCTGTAGGGTATCCTACCTGTAGGTGACCAAAATCCACTGTATGCAGATGTTTGCTCAATGTGTACATGTGCCTGATATATGTGGACCCTCTGCCAGACAAATGTGGATGTCTGGCAAACAGTTGGACAATACGTAATGGTTGTTTCCAGACTGTGGGGAATCTGGCCATCACATGCCAGACCCCTGAGAAAACAGTTATGGTACATTAATATCTGGTAATGTATTCATTCCCTTACATTGTATGCTTGATATATACACTCTGACACTGAGGGTGGGCCAGTGTCCCCCCACTACTACTGGTTATAACCTACTATCCTGCTGTAGGGGATCAACAGGTATGCTAGACATGCCTCTCAAGTGATGAGATACAGGTGTGGAGTACACAGTGACCTAGACACATCAGGAGTACATCAGGAACACCTGCACAATGTTTGAAGTATGCCTGTGTGACATGCACAGACTGAGAGGAGTTGACTGACAGTACATCATGTCATATGCCAGCTGTATCCACCAGTCCTAATTATCACTATTGTCTAAAACACAATCCAGTAGCATTCATACATGATAGCAAGACACCACAGATGAAAATACAATGCAGAAAAATGACTCAGCCAGTAAATCCAAAAGCAGAATTTATTGCTGAAATGACCGTAGACAAGCAAACTCTTTTTCTCTCTCTCTAGCGCCTCGGCCAATGCCTTTAACATTGTACAATTACATCCATTCACAACCTCATATATATATATATATATATATATATATATATATATATATATATATATCTTAAAACAAAACCATGTAAACAATTAGAGAAACACTTTACAAAAGCCGTTTCCAATTAAGCTCTCTATTTAACCCATAAGGGTACGAAGTATTGAATTTCAAAATAAAAAGTGGTTCTTTATGTTGTAATTTACTTTTTAAACATGCATCTCTTTCACAATAAACTTTTTCTAAAACACTTCCTTTCAACTTACTCCCATCACTATTATGGTACATTTTAAAATATAACCCTAATGGGCTTTTTCATTTTTTATATTTCTAAAATGTTCGAAAAATCTAATACGAAAACTTTGTTTAGTTTCTCCTACATAAAATAAATTACATTCACATTTAAGCACATAAATAATTCCCTCTGTCATACAACTATAACTGCCACATACATCATATTTCTTTCCATTTATTTTATTAAAAGAAGATACTATATAATTACATATACTACAATGACCACATGCCCGAAGACCAACATTTCTAATAGATCTATTCAACTTTTCCACGGGAAATTTAGACTGAGCATGTATTAACATATCCTTAATACTCTTCCCCCATCTGTATGACACCATCGGTCTTTGAGGCAACAATTCACCCAAAAAGGGATCCTGTGTTAGAAAGTTCCAATGGGTCATAATGATCTTAACCAATTGTTCAGTGTAAACACCATATGTGGTCGCAAAAAATGTTTTATCCACTAAAATATTATTTTTATTTCTATCCAATCTACCCTTATATTCTGCAACTATCTTGTCTTGATTACCTGACAAAAGTCTATTTTTGGCTTGTTCTGCACATTTGGCACTATAGCCTCTATTTTTAAATTTCGCACATATTCTTATTATTTCTTCCTCCATTTTACCATTATCGCTGGTAAATCTTGAAATGCATAGCAACTCATTATAAGAGAGAAAAGCTATTAAATGGGGAGGATGACAACTGGAGCCATATAAAAAATTGTTTACTCCCTCAAACTTGTGATGAACAGATGTAACTATCTTACTTCCTTCTACCTCCAAATTAGCATCTAAAAATGTCACTCTTTCCCCACATTGTGCCCCATCAAATTTAATCCCAAAATTATTTTGGTCCAAATCATGTATAAACTCACCTACCTCAGATCTACCACCTTCACATAGAAAAATTAAATCATCTATATATCTAAAATACTCCACTACATAACTTCTGAAAAACTCCATTCTGTATAGAAATTGTGCCTCAAAATGGCCCATGAACAGATTTGCATACATTGGGGCAAATACAGCCCCCATCGCTGTTCCCATAACTTGTTGGTACAAAGTACCATTAAACTCAAAAATTATTTTTGAGACAAAAATGTACCAAATCCATTATGTAGTGAGTTAATGGGGTATCTCCCAAGAAAAACTTTAAGGCTTCGATACCCAATTCATGTGAAATATTCGTATATAGATTTTTAACATCTGTCACTATCCAATATTTACTTCCATTCCACTGGATTTTATTCACCTTACTTAGAAAATCAAAAGTATCTTTAATATAAGAAGACAACTTCTCTACTTTTGTCAGTAACTGTTCATGTAGGATACTACCAATATTGTGAAGGAAGTAATTACATACAGACACTATAGGGCGACGTGGGGGATTAATCCTATTTTTATGTAACTTAGGAAGGCAATAAAATTTAGCCATGGAGCATCCATCTGTAGAAAATTTCCTCTCTGCATCTTTCTTTATAAAATATCCCAACCTATAGCCTCTCTGTATTAGTTCGTTATAGGCTGTCAATGCCGATTCATATTCTTTGCTGCCCTATATACCTCACTATTACTTAAATTATCCATGCACATTTTGTAATACTGTTCACCAGTTGTAACTACTAGTTTATTACTCTTATCTGAGGGTTTAAAAACAATGTCATTTCTCTTTCTCATTCCTTTTAGTGCCTCCCACTCATTTTTTGTCAAATTATACTTTATATTATTCCGTTCCTTGAAAAATCCTTGTATGGAATAATTTACCATAGTAGAAAATTCTTTTATTATCTCGTTTGTAAAAGGAGGTATAAAATTGCTCTTACTCCTAACATTCTCAGTTGGTAATAAACAATAAGCATTTTCATCTTCATTTAGTTCAAAAGAAGAATCACATGAAAAAAATTCCATAGATGCAGATTCATTCAAAGAAACATTCTCTTCAGTAAAACTAATCATATTTGCATTTTTATCATTTTTAGAAAAAAAAAACACAATAAATGCAATTTTATGACTAGTTTAAATACATCAGTTTTAAAAGAATGCAGCTTAGATATAACCGTCGGAATAAACTTGAAACCACAATTAAGTACAGCAAGTTCAATATCAGTAAAATTATACCCAGTTAAATTAAACACATAATGGGTATCCACATAATTTATAATATTAGCAGTCTCTTAAAAATTAGTACCATCGTGTTCTCTTTCCCCGTTGGTTTTGCTGCTGTCTCCCCCACGTTGTATTTGTTAAAAATCTATATACGAATATTTCACATGAATTGGGTATCAAAGCCTTAAAGTTTTTCTTGGGAGATACCCTATTAACTCACTACATAATGGATTTGGTACATCTTTGTCTCAAAAATAATTTTTTTTGAGTTTAATGGTACTTTGTACCAACAAGTTAAGGGAACAACGATGGGGGCTGTATTTGCCCCAATGTATGCAAATCTGTTCATGGAACATTTTGAGGCAGAATTTCTATATAGAATAGAGTTTTTCAGAAGTTATGTAGTGGAGTATTTTAGATATATAGATGATTTATTTTTTTTTTATGTGAAGGTGGTAGATCTGAGGTAGGTGAGTTTATACATGATTTGGACCAAAATAATTTTGGGATTAAATTTGATGGGGAACAATGTGGGGAAAGAGTGACATTTTTAGATGTTAATTTGGAGGTAGAAGGAAGTAAGATAGTTACATCTGTTCATCACAAGTTTGAGGGAGTAAACAATTTTTTATATGGCTCCAGTTGTCATCCTCCCCATTTAATAGCTGCTCTTCCTTATAATGAGTTGCTATGCATTTCAAGGTTGACCAGCGATAATGGTAAAATAGAGGAAGAAATAAGAATATGTGAGAAATTTAAAAATAGAGGCTATAGTGCCAAATGTGTAGAACAAGCCAGAAATAGACATGCCAGGTAATCAAGACAAGATAGTTGCAGAATATAAGGGTAGATGGGATAGAAATAAAAATATTTTAGTGGCTAAAATATTTTTTGTGACCACATATGGTGTTTACACTGAACAATTGGTTAAGATCATTATAACCAATTGGAATTTTCTAACAAAGGATCCCTTTTTAGGTGAATTGTTGCCTCAAAGACCGATTGTATCATACAGGTGGGGGAAGAGTATTAAGAATATGTTAATACATGCTCAGTTTAAATTTCCTGTGGAAAAGTTGAAAAGATCTATTAGAAATTTTGGTCTTCGGGCATGTGGTCATTATAGTACATGTAATTATACAGTATCTTCTTTTAATAAAATAAATGGACAGAAATATGATGTGTGTGATGGTTATAGTTGTATGACAGAGGGAATTATTTATGTGCTTAAATGTGAATGTAATTTATTTTATGTAGGAGAAACTAAACAAAGTTTTCATGTTAGATTTTTAGAACATTTAAGAAATATATAAAATGAAAAAGTGGAAAGCCCATTAGGGTTACATTTTAAAATGTACCATAATAGTGATGGGAGTAAGTTGAAAGGAAGTGTTTTAGAAAAAGTTTATTGTGAAAGAGATGTATGTTTAAAAAGTAAATTACAACATAAAGAAGCACTTTTTATTTTGAAATGCAATACTTTGCACCCTTATGGGTTAAATAGAGAGCTTAATTTGAAATAGCTTTTGTAAAGTGTTTCTCTAATTGTTTAATTGGTTTTGTTTATATATATATATATATATATATATATATATATATATATATATATATATATATATATATACATAGTTGTGAATGGATGTAATTGTACTCTGTTAAAAGCATTGGCCGAGGCACTAGAGAGAGAGAAAGAGTTTGCTTGTCTACAGTCATTTCAGCAATAAATTCTGCTTTTGGATTTACTGGCTGAGTTGTTTTTCAGCATTCATACATGAACTGAACAGTATTGGAGGGACTCAGACGACCAGAGCCAAAAGGGAAGGCTGTAGGTGCTGGACAGCTGACTAGCAGCAACATGTCATTCCAAAATATGTACTACAGACCTATTGTCCTAATCCTTACTTCCCATAACTGCATTCTCCCATCTGTGTTCTTTACATGGGGACTTCTATTACATACCTGGTGTAGTGCTGTTCTACTTATGTGCAGAAATCCTGTAGTATAATGCTTATGTTCTCACAGTCTGTTTTTGTTAAGAAAGTCACACACCTGTTTACCATAGGCAGCAGCTTGCCTTTTGTAAGTAATGCTCATGAACATGTGATTGCCTGTGCACTAGTCTGTGGCTCACACTTGCTAATTGCATCCAGAACAGCTGGGCTGCATTTTCATTAGCCAATGGCATGGCACCACAGTGCCTTCATGTAGGCCTTGGCCCTTTTCCTGGATTGTGAAATGTACATTATCAAGGTGTGGGGACTACAGCATCACAGAGGGTAGTAAAAATACTGTCCACTGTCTGGATTTATGTGGTATGTCCGCAGTTTGGCATGCTATGTTTGGCCACTGTGAACAGACTTTCTGATTATGTGACAATTTACTGTTTAACAATATGGGTTAAGGTCAGTAAGGGGACAGACAGATGTGAGTGTCTTACATAATTTGCATCAGAATATGCATGCTGCTGCAGTAGCTGCTTGTCTATCAGCTGTGTATGTTTGTAGGAGAAGACTGTGACACATGTCCCTGCCACTTGACCATTTCACCCCACCCCTTTATGTATGGGTGCTGTGTGGATCCCCTGTTCTAGATGGTTGCAAGGTATGGTAGGTCTGTGGGAGGGAGCTGAACATACTGCTGCATATGTTGCAGGCTGCAACTGCTGCATTTTGCCCAGGAGTCATACTGGGTATTCTGAACACACTGGGGGACAGCAAGCTATATATGTCAGTGAGGGAGCAGTGTCAGCTCTGTTGTCACAGCATAGCGGGGGTGAGGATACAGTCCAGATGAGGCATGTGCCTCAGGTACATATGTTATGTAATAGTGCCATCCAGAGAATGGTTGGTGACATTTGGGACACCTATACATATTTGTGAAGTGTGTCTCAACCTACAGGCCTTTGACCTGCAAATATGGGTAGCAGTGACTGAAGTAGCAGCAACTGGTTCTGCTTAAAATTGCATGGCTTGGTCAGTTATTTGTTGTTTTGACAAGCATGTACATGACATGCAACAGATTGGAATAGAAGCCAGGACTGTGGGTGGCAAAATGTAAAGCATGCTAGGAATGTAACAGATTGAGCTACTGAGTCAATAATATAGCAGATTTATTTGCAAGAAATATGTGCATGCATACAGTCTGTTACACAGGATTGGCCTGAACGTGTGTGTTCGGATGGGTATGACATGTGACACTGAACTGTCAGGATTTTCTAATCTCAGTCTGTACAGACTTACCAGTATTTCAGCACACAGAATAGGTTTTGTGGCAACCATGCCAAAGGTAGGTGGCACATCTGTGGACATTCTACAACAGTCTGTGCAATTGTCAGCTCTACCTGATATCCTAGGCCTCATGTACATCCATTAATATTTATTTAGCTGTGTACTGATTTGGCGTCTGCATCACAGTCCCAAGTACGCTGTCATTTTTTCCCATTGTATGTACAAGCAGTGTGCCACTGGCACTCAGCATATCTTTATGGAAACACCTGTTATGCTTCAGAGCTAAGTGGCCTAGTGGGCTAATGCACTAGGCTATAGTTGACAGGGTCCTGCATTTGAGACTTGGCAGGGGTGAATTTTTTGCTGATGTGCATTACTGATACTCAGGATATATTTATGGAAACAACTGTTATTCTTCCGAACTTAGTGGCCTAATGGGTTAATACACTATGCCATAGTTGGCAGAGTTTGAGACTTGGCAGGGGTGATCATTTTGCTGATGTGCATAACAATGTCAGAAAGACAGGAGGTGATTAAAGCAGTTTTTCACAGCTTTAAGTGGGTTTGCACAGGTTTGTGAAATGTGCTGCTATGCAGTGCGGCACTTTGCTCCATTTACACCGGCACTATTTCCAAAAAAAAAAGAAAAGAAAAAAGAGCTGATAGGAAAGTGGTGAAATGGGGGCAATCAGGGGGAAAAACAATGTGAAAGGCAGGTAGGGATATGCAAGATGGGCATAGGAAAGGACCATAGGTCTCCATTTCTTGTACAGCAACAGCTGTGCAGGCTGTAGAGAATTTGGAATTTGGAGCCTCACATCCCAGAGAGAGGGGTGTGTGTGACATAACTGTGCTGATTAATTGCTGTAATGATTGACTGTGGACAGTGTACGTGGGGGCAAAATGGAGAGTTATTTTTTATGGGACAGATGTCCATTTTTTTAAAGGAGAGAGTGGAATGTTGGGGAAGGGATATAGGTACATGTGGGGAGGTAAGTTGGGTAGGAGAGGTTGCATTTGCAAACAGACAAGACAGCAAGACAGCATGCAGGGGCAGTGTATGACACATGAGGGGGTAAACATCTTGGACTGGGAGGATGTTGCGGAATCAGAGAGCCATGTGCCCCCAGATGGCAACAGTGAGACTGAGCTCCCCACTCATAGGCATTCAACACTGCTCACTCACTGCCCCAAAGTTGGCTGTGCTGGGGGCTGGCTGATGGGGCCAGCCTGTCCCTCCAGGTTGGCCAGTCTGCCATCAGTCTAGTGCAGTCACTGTTAAACCCTTTCTGCACAATCCTGCGCACCATGACTAGTAGCTATCACTGGATGACAACTCCCTCTCTGCTCCCGCTCCCAGGGGGGATGGGCCTCATCCCTTTAGGCGGTTCCACCCGTAGGTGGTGCAGGACTTCTGGAGGGGCAGCTCCAGGTTGGGTCCCAAACATGCGTGGACCTGGTGCCATGGCCTGTTGGGGTAGAGTAGGTGGATTCGCTGGAACTGGCCCACGCAGTCAAGCTATGATGTTGAGGTTTTTTCATAGTGTATAGGTTAGTAATGAACAGAACATTTAAACATCAGTTATAACAGCATGGCAGGTTGTTCCAATTAACCCAGTAATATAACATTGCATAGCATATGGAACACAACTATAAGTGGTATAACAGTAAGTATTTTAACAGCATGCCAGTAACAGTTACTGCAAAAGGCCAACAAAGTAGTTAATTCAATAAGGTATGTTAGTATGCAACCATTGTAATATATAACAATAATAAAACACAAGGCCCAACATAACATTTTGAGAACAACATATTTTAAAAGTAAGCCATACCCGGTGTATAACAATAATAAATTATGATGCAGATAAGGGTGGGGGGAGAGAAAAAGACATTCCATTACTACTAGTATAGGCTATACTGTTTGCAACAGTACTCTGATATACTGTATAGGTCTGCCCTTACTTTATGTACAAAAGTACCCTATAGCTTCTGTACCACCTACATACCTCTCAAAATGGGCCAGTATGGGTCAAGCTGTCACACTTACAGGTACACAACTACAGAGGATTATTACATGTCAGGGGAACATATATGAGTACCAAGGTGCACTGTGGACTGATGTAGTGTGACTGTGCTATTAACATAAATCCAGTGAATGTTAAATCTGTATCCTAGGGATTTGGCAACAGTGATCATGGTCAGTGACAGTGTGACACTTGAGAGGCATGTATCGTGCATAGTACAGAGATGTTACACTTATCATGCCATCCTTGGCAGGCATGGGGTTAGACAGCAGACATTCACAGACACACCAGACATACAGCCATACCAAGATTAAGCAGTTTTATTTGTTTTATTAAACTGTATTAGTATTGTCCTTGTTGACTTTTTATATACTGATGTCTTATCACCTTGCTGAGTAATGCTGTTAACACTCTAGTACATCTGGACACACAAATTAGTAACCCATTCAAACGGCTACTACAGCCATTTATTTACTTGAAATTCCTGTGGGGAGAACATCTGTTAACAATACATAATGGTTTCTATAAATATTTAGTAGTACTTGTCCCTGGATTCAAATCCCAGTCTGTGTGTGACAACATTTACATCATACCTAGTACTTATCAAACTGAGCTAGTGAGTCACTGCTGAATATTAATTGACTGATATGTGCCCAGAACTGACCTGGTAACAAACTATCACCTGGCAATAAAGGTAGAGTGATATATAAGACTGCAGTGACACTTGAACACACATGCATGAGATTCATGCATGACAGAGATAGTATGTAGGTGTAGACAATTAACCCTTAGTGGGGGAACTATGTGTGATGTGTACAGACCATATTGGAGTATTGGATTGGCTTCCTGACCCATATACAGTTGCAGATGGTATATTTGCAGTCTACAGCTAGTACAGTTTCATACTTGCCTGCAGCAGCGTAACTAAGACCAGGAATGAATATAGCTAAAATGCAATGGTTAACAGGAGACAATCCTGAGATACACACTATGTACCTTGGCTGTTCCTATTCTAGGTTCAGGTCTTAGTGCAGAACAAATATAATGCATTATATCTTGTAGTACAGCTCCACATCTACAGTTTAGCAAAACACTTCATTATTAGCTAACCTTCAGTCACTCTGTGGTATTATCCTCATTTTTACTTCACAGCAGTTGTACTACTTAATTTCATGACCAACAGCCCAAAATACACACATATTGCACAACACAGCTTTATTAGGGGTGACATCATGCAATGATTGGTATACATGTAAAAATCTTTATTGATGAACACTTCTATAATGCAGGTGTTGCAATACAGCTGTAATTCCACAATCAATGTAGTAGAAACTTTATTTCCTTAACATTATTAATGCAGTAGAAACTTTTTTCCATAACATTATCAGGTATTATGCTTTCATCTTTATTGCACTGTACCTGGCATTGCTCAGTTATATCAGTCTAGGTCTATGACCACATTCATTGCAGTACACTCAAAACATACTGACAATTACTAATGTGCTCTTTCTTGTTTACTTGTTTATATGACTATAGATTGCAAGATGCATCTGTACTCACCACACTCTCATCGCAACTTGGCCAGGTGCCCTACATGAGCCTCCAGGTTGTGAGACCTCTCTTCTGCAGCTGTGGGGAGAAAAACACACCATTATACATAACTGCCTATCACACATTCAGAGTAGAATTTGGTAAAGCAATGATAACAATTCTTACAAACTGGTGGGACATTCCCATCTGTTATATCTTGGATCCAAGTGGCCAAGAGATCCCCCTTCTTATGCTTCAGGTCATAAAAATGGTGATGCACCTGCTCACCTGTGCAGGGGATACCAGTGGCACTGGTGAGGTCATGTGCCAGCTGGTCCTAGGCCTCCGATTTGTATTCTGACCCCTGGTTCTGGCCCTACAGCAGCTGACCATGACCGTGGACTCCAGAATGCCACACTGCTGTGCCCGAAAGAGTGAACCCTCTCCAACTCCTGCCATGGTCTTTGCCAAGATCAAACTCCAAGAGATTTTTGCTGTATTCCCACCTGTTGCACATAAATAAGGCTGTTTTCCTGCCCTTTGCCGCCATTGGGCCATTTTTAAAAATGCAGCGATTTGCTTAGCACTACACAAACCCACTGAGCTCAGCTGAGCATGCTTAAACTGGCAATGCTTAGCAATGCTTATTGGTCTGCAAACCACCTTAGTTCAGCTGAACACTGCTCAAATGGAGTTTGCTTAGCAGTGATTTGCATCGCTTAGCAATGTGCAAAATGGATAAGCACTGCTAAAACATTCATTATTTAAGCAGTGCTTGGCTAGGCTTAGCTATGCTTAGTGGAGCTTAGCAGGGACACTGCAGGATTTCATTATACATTTCATAATTGTGTAATTGCAAAATAAATGCTTCATAAAATGTCTGTGCATACATACATACAATATTCCATCAGGGGTTTAAAATACATCTTTTACATGTATTTGCAACACACATGCTTAATAACCTGTGTATTCATACAAAATTCAATCAGGGCTTAATAATACATCTCTTAAATGTGTATTTGCACAATAATATTAATAACCTGTCTGTGTAATCACACAAAGTATTTCATCGGGATTTAAAAGAACTCTCAGAAGGTGTACTTACAAAATAACTGGTCTGTGTATTCATACCCTGCACCTACTGCACATGAGGCTGTCACTCTAACCATTTGGCTACATAGCTGTGAGAATTGCTGTTGTACTCTCATATATATATATATATATATATATATATATATATATATATATATATATATATCGCCAACTAGTTTAAGCACCATTGAGCATTGCAGCTTGCAATACAAACCCACTCAGCTATTCTTAAAATTGACATTTCTATTTGTAATTGAATCCATTTGGTTTCTATTTTTGGATGTCTGGCACATGTCCATTGCTAAGCACTGCACCACACCACGCAAACACACACCCAAAAAAACTAAACTATTTAAATTTTATTTTCCGTGCCATACACTACAATGACTGGTTTCTATTTTTAGATGTCTGGCACATGTCCATTGCTAAGCACTGCACCACACCACACAAACACACACACAAAAAAATGAAACTATTTAAATTTTATTTTCCATGCCATACACTGACTATTCGGCAATTTTACGGTGCAGGGGGAGTGTTACTCATCTCCGGACACTGTAACACACCCCCTACACTGATTCTGTAACTGTGTACATGGCTGTCCCTCAGTAGCTCGCCTTCATTAATATGCAAGGTGCGCTGCCGAGGGGGAGCTGCAGACATGGCCTTCCATGTAGGACTTACACTGATTTTATTAAATTGACACAATGTTGTATAGTTTTTTCTTCTTGACAGTGTAAACATATTATATCACTTTTCTTCTTATATGGCATATTTCCTTTTACTGGCAATTTATCTAACACCAGTCTCTACAAAAAAAAAATCTTAGCATTCTACTTTCTGATTATAACATTTGCTTCTTATTTTTATAACTTTAATTTTTTTCATCTGTTAGATTTTCCATGATTTATATAGTAATATTTTATCATTATATTATTTTCCCATACTTTTCTATCTTTTTCTATATCATCAATTTTTATTTTCCACAAAAATATTTTTCTTGATAATATTTTTCATTTATGCACTCTTTTCTCTTTTATTACTTATTTATTTAGCATACACTAAATTTTATCATATTTATATTTATATAATTTTACTACTAATCTCCCATCTTTTTCATTTATCCACTTTAACACTTTGCACAAATTTAATGAAACATCCTATATCACTGTATTAATAAACCCTAAACCTCCTTTTTTATTTGCATACAAAACTCCTTTTTTATTAGGTTTAATCTAGAACTCCATATTAATGAAAAAATTATCTGCAATAATTCATTCTCAAAATACTGTTGGCAGCATAAATTCACTTGCTAAGTGTTCAATTTTTCCCATCAGTACTGAATTTATCAAATAAGCCTTTTTTCTGAATGCTAATTTATATGTTCTCCAGAAAAGTCAGATTTGTTTATGTATTCTATTTTTTCCTATTGAATTCTATTTACATCTTTATTCTCAAATTTTATACCTAACACAGAAATTTAATTCATTGTAAAATATATACCCCCAATCTTTACTACTTCACCTAAAACTTTATTTTTCTCCTTATTTAAGAACATCCCTATCATCTCTAGACACTCATCCGTGCAATTATTACCTCTTTTATCCAAATTTTGTGTTGTGCAATAATTATAATGTCATCTGCATATGTTAACAAAACTGTAATTCTTAACCCTTCAGGTGTTATATACCACGCCTCCTTCATTTTGTAATTTATTTCACATACTATCACATTCATAACTAATGCAAAGAGTATACAAATCATTGGACATCCCTGTCTTATACCACTCTCTATGTCTACCTCTTGGTTTAACCAGCCATTTACAAGTATTTTTACTTTATTATTACTATATGCTGACATACATAATTTCCTAACTTTCTCACTTACATTATATTCTTTCATTATTACCCATAAGATTTTATGTCAACATGTGTTAAATGCTTCATTAAGACCTCGTATCATGATTTATACTTCTTCTTTTCTGTTCATAATATCAACATTTTTTCTGCTGTTAATAATTCTTGACAACCCTTCTCCTTTATACAATATATGCCTTAATTTTTTCCATTTTAGTTTCAAATCTCTTCTGCATTATTTTCATAGATCTTATAATAATTATTATTCAATATTCAGTCTCCATTTTTTTAATTGCCTTGTATCCTCATTTTTCCATATGAATGTAAGCGTTCCACTATATAATTTTTGTATTTTTCCTTAAATATCATCCACCATTCAGACCAATTTTTATAAAATGTTCTCATAGTAATATGATCTTTCCATAACTGTATTACTAATCTTCTTCCTTCTTCATTCCATGTTTTTTATTTATCCTTTTTATGCCTTTGCCTATTTTTACATACATTTTGTATGCATATTGCATATTTTATATAGTCCTTGTTTCCTTTATCTCTAGCTATATTGCAAGAAGATCAGAAAATCCTGTTTTGACTATTTCCCTTTCTCCTATAATTAAACCTACTGATATTATAAAATAATATATTTCAGTTCTATACATTCCCTCTTTTTAAATCCATGAATTTTTGTCCCAAAGTTTTAACTTACAGCATCTTATAACTTCTAACATTTTTCTTATATCATTTCCTTGCTTTTTATACTTGCCTCTTAAATCATAGTTAAAGTCTCCTGTTATTATAATATTCATATTTATCACTATATAGTCTAAAATATGATGAAATAAGATTTCCCTTTCTTTACAATTGGTATAAACATATAATGTTATAATCCTATACATTTGTTCTTTCCATTTTAAATCTACAATGGTTAATATTCCCATTTTTGATAAAGTTACATGTAATATCTTTACTGTATTTCTACAGAATACAGCTTTTCCAAAATGTCTCATTTCCCAAATGCCAGATTATCTTTCCTCCCCATAGTGTCCCTGCTTGTAATCTTTCTTCATTTAAAATCTCGTGTCTTCTAATATAACTGTATTTACATCACTTGTATTACACCACTCCAAAATTCCTATTCTTATTACTGTATTTTAATACTATTCACATTTACAGAAAGCACTCTAAATTTTTAATTTCCCTTTAATTCATGGTTTCATAAGGTCATAGCTAATTGCAAATCATTCTAAGCTTATCTAATTTGTTTCCCCAAGGTGATAATCAAATACTGGACTTTGTGTCTGGGAATTAAACACATTAACCATTATAACAAGTCCCATTCATTAGCTGCATATTTTCTTTTTCATCCATGTCTTTTTTTCTTTTGCAATTATCCATTTAAATTTTCTTTTCCTGTCTTTACATTTTTACCAGCAGAATTCCTTTTTCCCTTTTAGTACTCCCCAATTTATGTATGCCTTCTTCATTTCTTATTTCAAAACCTTTGTCTTTTTCTTTTTTTAATTTTCTCATCTATTTCTACTGCTTCTGAAATGTATTCTCTTTGTTCAGATTCTTCTATTTCCTTTTTTTTTACTTACTTTCATTTTTGCAATCCACCCATAAATGTCCAATTTTGTTACATTTATAAAATTTCAGTTCACATTTTCTGCATCATGTTTCATTCCCCAACAAATATAACATTTTCTTTTGTCACAGTTACTTATCAAATGTCCTGCTTTTTTACAAAAAAAAATGTTTTGGGTTGTTCCCAGTATTTTGTAACACCCCTATTCTCCTCCATAATTATCATAGTTTCATAGGTTGGTACTAAGCTAACTGCCCTTGTGAGCCTTTTTAAGCCTAGCCAATTATCCCTTGTGAGACTCAAACTCTACACGTTGTGTTTGTAAGGCAAACACTTTAACCATTAGGCCACCCTCCCAACCTTATGTATTTTTTTTCTTTTTCTATTTTTACAATATTGCAATACCTGCCACCAGTCCATAAACCCCTTTTGCCATAAATGTTTGCAATGCCCAGTACTTTTTTATATAAAGCTTTCAAATGTCCATTCAAAGTCTCTCTTACTCATTAGAAATTATACATGAATATTCTTTTTTTATTTCCCTGTTAAATGATTTTATCATTTAAAGATTCCATGGGTTGCAGTCATTCTTTTTTCATATCCCCCAAGAAAAAAATCCATTGAAAAAACTATCTTAAATATAATGTCACAAAATGTTTACTTTTTAAAGAATAAATGTTCTTATGTTATGTGCTTTTTACACCCAAATGAGCTCTTAAATTGTCCCACACTTCATGCCTGTCCATTTCTTTGTCTTCTTACTTTGAATCCTTACCACATGCTTCCATTTTTCATTTTCTTCTGCCTTCTTTTCTGCTATTACTCTTTTGCCTTCTTTTAATTTCTCAGCATAGGTTTTCTTTTCCATCTCAATACTATTCTTCAGGATTGTCTCTGCATCCTACTTTTGTATTTTCTCCATAATGTCTCTGAGGAAACATCTCCTTTATTTTCCTGCTCACTCTGCACCACCATTTTTTGTAGATCATCCTGTAACCATCCTGACTGGAGGGCTATAATTATACATCCATCATTTGCTGGTGCATCTCTTTCAAACAGGTTTCTCTGAAGCATTTCCTCAGAATCCTGCACACATTCTCCTATCTTGATATTTGCTTTCTTCTTCATTTCTTTCACCATATCCTCATCTCTTTCACTCTCCATCAGCTTCCCGGTTTCTCTGAGCCTGGAATGGAAACAGGAAATGCTCCACCAAAATGGGACTCACTCACAACGATAAGACGTAGAGGATGTTCCCCTATGCCCTGGCCAAATTTCTCCTAGTAGTACAAATATCACCTCAGGTCTCCACTGAAATGAGGCCATGTGACTAGTGGGAATAACTCAGTCAACAAAGGATACACAAAATGAAATAAAATATGCACATATGACTGCATTTTTTACATAAGATGAAAACTTTTTTTGGTTATACATTATTCCTTTGAAAATTCTTTCATCTTCAGTTGATTAGTGGTCTGACTGACATGTAGTTTCAGTGTAATGTGTTTACTCTGTTTTAAACACTCCTTATTTAATTTTACCTTTTTACCATTCTAATAATTATTACAGCTTGCATGTTAGATTCATCATGTCCAGCCTTTTAGTATCCCTTCGATAGGTGGTCAGTCAATGAAATAGTACAGAACTGTATCATTCTACTTTCACTGTAAACAAAAACTTTTTAATGAAAGACAAATTAATTGTTTGCGTTTAAAATATTGTATTTTGTTACATAAAATTATTATATAAACATGATTGGCATTTTAAAATGATTATTTTTTGAACTGAACAAAATCTGCAACCTAAATTTCTACTAATGTTGACCTGAAATATTACAGTAGAATAGATATTGCTTTATTCTTGTTTTATAGTCCTAGTACTTTTGTTTTCATATTTTGATTTTCAAAGTTAACAAGTCTATACTATCTTGAGTTGTCATCAAATGTAATTTTACTTTATTTTAGTTTATTTTATGTTTAGGTTTGTCGGGTTGGGTTTAATTAAAAAAAAAAAACTTTTCAGAGGATGTCTAAGGAGGAACATTCCAAAGTATTTGTTGCAAATTACTATTATTATTATTATTACTAACACAACTGTGTCATTATTTCAAGAATCTTAGTATACTGCTTACTTAAATGTATACTATATTAGTCATTTGTTCTGGCAGTCATCATATGTAGTTTGTCAGATTTTCACAGTGATTAGATTGCTGCTCATGACTAGATTTTTATTATTTCATAATTTTTAAATAGCAGTAAAAAATGTAAAATTCTGTAAATAAATTCTGTATTTAGCACAGGTCCAGGGACTGCCACTAATTTTATGGCAGTGATTTAAAGAAACAGGTTTGCCATGAGATTGTATAAGCAAACAGGGTGGGCATTACTAGGAAAATGGCAGAGCAACAAGGGATGTTATAAAGTCTGGCAGTATAGGTGACACATTCTCCACCATTGGAATATTGATTGTTTCCTTGTGTTGCTCACCATGGAAGATATTCTTGCACTTAACAATTTTTTGTGTGTTTATTGATATTGTGTTGCTGTGTGCTAGATTTCTGAGTGTGTGTATGCATTTGTGTGTTTGCGTGTGTTTGCATGCAAGCCTTATTATGTTTTTTTTTTCATTTTTTGCTAGAAATAGTCCATTTTATCGATGTTATTAATGTTTCATTGTGCCCATTATTAAACCATTTCCTTCATTATAAATAACAGCTGATTTTTAAGATGACAGACTTTTAAAATTATGAAATAATTAGGTTATTTTACTTTTAAATAAAAATAATCACATACGTTAATTACTATACTGCTTTAGCAAATACTTTACTTTACTGATTTATTAATTGATATCTTTTTTAGTTGACCTTCAAAGAAATTTCACAAACCTACTAGTGTCCATTTTTCTCTTCCATGAGGCCAGTGGAATGTTGTCATTTAATCCTTCATTTCTAAAACTTACCTGAATTTTCTGGTTTGCTTAAACGTATCTGCGATCAATTCATCCAGTAAATACAGAGTTATTTTCTCTATTTAGCAGTATGGAATTTCTCAAGTCAAGATCAGACAAGTTATTTATTGGTATTTGCTTAGCAATTCAGCACAATGACCACTGCTACCAAGTTTGTATCCCAACTGCTTTTTAACCCGCTAAGACAATTTTAATTTGGCACATTCCTTCATGGTTATGAAAGAAGGAAAAACACATCTTGTATTCAGTGACCTACATTATTGTCAAATCCTAAAATAGTGCATCTACAATCATCATACACAGATGATTTGGAAAGCTTTCTCAGCAATGCTGCAATTCATTGGCAAGCAAACATCAAAAGGAAATATGAACAATAGAAATACAAGAGAATATAAGCAAGTAAGTAATAAATTAAGTAAATTCTAAGTAATACGAATGTACCATCAGTGGCCAAATGGTTACCTGCAGTAAAAATGCACTCTACCACAATACTGATGTTAAAATGCACCGCACCACTCAAATATCACATAATAACTAAGTACATAAATCCCTATCACATAGTAAATACTAAAACGACAGACATCTCTACCATGTAATATAGGCAAAATAAGAAGAAATATCTGGAGATTATAGTATCAAACATATCTCTATTGTTAAAAAATATATGCTACAGACTTGCATGGCAATTGAACTGCAGACAGTGTACTTGTTAAGCTTTTTCCTTAACCACATGCACAAAACTAAGGAACTGCAGCTGCTAATCCTCCTGTTCTTTGCTTTGCCTTTGTCATTTCAGTTATCCCATAGTATTGCCTTCTCCATTTTGTTTTGGTGTCTCTCTATGTTTACTTGCCACTAAATTTCATTTTCTGTGAGAAGACTTTTAGATCATCTCTATAAAATGATTGTGGATGCTCTATTTTGAATATGACCATAATATAAATGCCTTTGCATTTTGATATGTTTCTGATGCTGCCATTATGCGGTAATAACATAGACTATCACTCCATGTTCAGATCTTTCTTTACCGAATGTTTACTTTCAAATTTTGCATTTTTTTCTGAAACAGCACAGCATAGTACATGAAAAAGTACCATAAAGGAACTTAATGCAGTAAAGTGATTTTCCACGTTGCATCTCATTGGTTCATAAGTTCATAGGTGCTTACTAGGCTAATGGCACAAGAGCCTTTACAAGACTAGCCAATAATACTCAGGATATGGCAATATTATATCTTAACTCCCCAGATATGGGATGAGGTAGTATCAGGGTAGTGGGTCTTTGGGTGTTGGAGCCATGAGTTATTTTACAGACTGTCTCTGTCCTGTATTTATTTAAAGTTTAATACTCCTTTTCCTGTAGGACTCAATAGGGAATGCAACTGGAAGTGATTTTTGTAAGTGGGATTTTTTTTTAATTGTTATATTATTTGATTGTTTAATTGTTTGATTGCTGGATTGGGGGCATATATAAGGAGTGTATGGAATAAAGGAGGTTATACTCTGTAAAGGCTTGTTTTAGCTAATGCACTAAGAGAATTGCATGTTTTTTTTTATTTTATCAAAGTGTTTTGCATTTTTGTATCACTGGCCTTCTCAGTTTTTGTGGTTTTACAGAAATTGTACAGCAGCTCATAACAGACAGAAGGGTCCCTAATATGGCAACCTTGAAAATGTTGTATAAAAACTGAACATAGATTAAAAAGATGTAACCATCTACTTAGCTACAATTGGTAATGCATTTTTTAAACAAATAGTTTCAGCAAACGCCTATAACTGTGGCCAGACTTAACATTCTGAGCTCATCTGTGGGACACCATAGCATCTAAACTATGACAGTGAATATGTACAACTCAGATCCAAAATGTGATTTACAAAAATGACTATCGGATAACATTTACAAATGGAATTGTACTACAGCACATAGCAATTTGACAAGGGTCCCTAAAATGACCACCCTGAACATTTCATACCAAAATTCTAAACAGTTAAAAAAGTTATAACAATACAGAATAAGCAGTTATCTAAAATAAGTGGAGGAAATATCTTTGCATTAAAAAACATACAACTATTATAAATAAACTACTGAATGGAAAATTCAAACTCCAAAAAAATACAGATGCTCATTTTATAAGTGCAATATGACACTGAGGGTACACATGGTAAAGATATGTCCAGAGACTTTGGACTCTTGCCTCATAATTCCCCTGGCTGTGCAGTAGTGTGTGTACCATGCATACCACCTTGCACCTTGCATGCGCATTTCAAGTGTAGTCTGACGTGATGTTTTTGTTATCATGAACTTGAGTACTGTCAGTGGTGCTGCCAGAATTAGCAACACACCTGCAACCTTTTAGATGTCATGACATCCTTAATGAAATTCTTTGATGGTCCTTCAGGCAGAAACTGAAATCTAGGACTTACAGATTATAGTCTGGATCTTGGTTTGGTGCAAGATGTAGAAGCTAAGCTGACATTTGTGAATGATGGGTAGGCATTGCTGTATGATGCATTTCTTCCCTAGGAAGTGATGAGGATTGTGTGGGCTGCAGTATTAGGCCTTAATGCAGACAAGGACATGAAATATCTGAGGTTGTAACATGGCTATAACTGATAGTAATGTAGTGTAGTGAAATCAAAAACAGTGAAGAACTGTCATCTAACTGCCAAAAAAGAATCTCACATTTTCATACCTACCATACAAATAAAAACACCTATTAGGACTTCATGACTGCTCTTTGGCTTATAAGAAGGCAGATATTGTATTTGAATTCTATTGCAAAGAGCACATTTCTCTGTCACCTTCCATAGGATTCTCTGGAAATCATGGTGGCAATAGCTGTGTAGGGCTTGATATATGTGATCATATATCTACCTAAGAATATCTCCTCAGGTCAATCATTTCAAGAAGCCTTTGGGTTAGTGACATTGCTCCATTAAATATTTATGATGGTAGTAATTTTACGCTAAGTGAGAAAATCCCCCAAAGCTTTTTAGTACTTCATACTCTTAAAAGTACTGAAAATGAGATTCAGAAGGAAAGGACACGGCATGATACTGAAAGCAACTTTCATGCCTATACATGGCTCTGTTGATTTGTGCATGAAAGGTACTCTGTACCATATTATAGTTTATACAGAAAAGTCATGGGGAAACATATTTTATAATGTTCAGGTAGAGAGGCATCTTAAAGCATATAAATACAAATTCAGTGGACTTTTATTTTGCCTAGCATGCAAGATTTACCTAGTTACATATTTAATGAAAAAAAGGTAAAATAAAAAGCATCTTTTTACATTGTAAAATGTGCTTCAGATGACTGCTTTTATGCTGTAAAATTATGGAAGCTAGTTTCATGTAGACCAGATCAGAAAATCAGAGACACAAGTTTAAGTAGTATTAAAATGTTAACACAATTACAAGGTCATAAGAGCAATTTGGAGAACTAACCGGTCCCGCAAACATGCATCCCAGATGATTTTTTTCCACTAGAAAATGCAAGAATATTTTAACACACATTAATCAGGCATCAGTTGCGAGAGTGGCATATCCTTCCAAACATATTCCATTAATTAAAAGTGGAGATGGTCTTTCCTTAAACCGACAGTCTCTGGATACCTGTTTGGTTTAATTGAGGCCAACAGCATGCTTGATCTACGGAGATGACACTTCAGTATTTTCTTATCCCACACGCACACTTCAGGCATGTTCTAGATATTAAAGAGGACAGCCTAAGCTGACAGTTAAGGTCATGTTTCCTAATCAGAAGCTCTACTAGGCTTGTACCAAGCTTGGCACTCTACTAGTTTCTTCAATAGAGATTGACAGCAATGTCTAAGGAACATACTTCTTGCAGCAGAAGCACTTAATTAATGTATTAGTATTGTGCATTTAAATTACATATTTAATATGTCATACAGTCCTTTGCTAAAAGCTAGAATATTTTCTGCCCAAGGAAATGTGTTATTTCTGATTTTGTTTACGTGCTGTATTCCACAGGTAAGACACATTTGCTAAGTTTTCTAGTCTCAGCTTTCCAGTTTCAGACTTAGAATTCTCTAAAGTCACTCAGATAAAGCATGTTGTTTTCTTATGAATGAAACAAGATTTGCCATCATACTGATTTCAGGTCTGAACATAATCTTATCCTGTATTTAGTTATCTTGTTCATTTCTTCATAAATATCTGTCCAGATCAGTATAAACTATCATCCTTCATTCAGCATGTGACACCCCACCACTGGACCAATAATCAAGGAGCCTCAATCCTCACCACTAGCACCGGTGGAGGACGTACATTGGGAGGATGACAGGTACACACACAGTATTTCCAGATGCAGCTCTTTGCACCAAGTGCAATTTCCCTTAAGAGCACACAGAGACCACAGTCAGTCCAGGGCTGCTTTCTGCCTCTTTCTTCAGATCCCCAATAAGACTCCCCACTGGCACAGCTATAAAGTTAAGATCTCAGCTGGAGTGACCAAGCCAAGACCTCTGATATTCTCTCTGTCCAACCAGTGCTTTGTGTCCCTGCCCAAGTAGCTGACACACACACACACACACACACACACACACACACACACACACACACACACACACACACACACACACACATGTTGAGGTTTGATTTACACACACACACACACACACACACACACACACACACACACACCACCTGGGAAACACTGGCATAGGTTTACCAGCTATGCCCCCTTCTGACCAGACTATAACATAGTTATTACTGCCACCAGCCAGCTCCTTATCAGCTACTTTAAGGCCCTTAACAAAGGATGTCCAATCTTACTGTGTAATGTTGCTACCAGTACAAATGGTAATTTGACCAAGAGCAATAAATATGCAAGTACTCTCAGAACTTAAATATCTTCACAAAGATCAGCCACAGTGAAATGTTTAAACATATTTAATAATAACTATTAAAAGAACAAGAAAATACTCAGTATATATTTACAGTGACAGCATAGTTCAAAATCACAGAAAATATTTAAAACAACATTGCAGGACAGTCTCTAATAAATAAAGAAAACCATCTAAGCTAAGCATTGCTATATTTCTGACTATATCTAAGAGAATTACTATACCTTAGCACACTTAATTAATTAGAACAGCAAATCAGATGTGTGATAGCTGATGATGTCAGGTCAAAGACAGAATACAGAATGCAGTATCTCTCTATCAGAGACTTCCCAAATTAATATCTCAAATATTACTGGTGGGATAGCTTCCAAAATGACATCATGTCCAGTCATCTGACTCTATCCCAGGTAAAATCCCCACTGCTGAAAGCTAGCAGTATTTAACATCCACCTGTGAAAATACATAGACCTCAGATTTTTTGGCAAATGCTGGAAATTGTAATTTACATTCCTCCACATTTAAAGACAATACTTTGTCTCCTGCTGCGCTGAAACTGAAAGATAACATATTTTTATTGTGTGGCCATAAAGTAATTTAATTTCAGCTATTTTTCTGAAGTTAACCTTCTGTATTCCAGTCCACTGTTAAAATATATACATCTAAACAGTTACAATAGTGCAGGTACACTTCTGTTCTACTCCAGTTTCAGCTATTTTTCTGAAGTTGACCTTATGTATTCCAGTCCACTGTTAAAATATATACATCTAAACAGTTACAATAGTGCAGGTACATTTCTGTTCTACTCCAGTAGGGCATGCTTTTGTTATATTTTAAGCACTTTGCAAAAAACTTTTCAACAGACACACTTCTGTACCAGCACTTTGATATACACCTGACATATAGTTCTAATACATTTGTAACACAAGTACCTTATATGAATCATGTTGATATTCACAAATGGCATATAATTATTTACAAAATTTCAGATAGCTGGACTGGCAGTATCTCCTTTTGTGAAAGCCCACCCCCCAAAGAATCAGGCTAGTTTTTCAAATGACCCTTGGAAACATTTCTTGAGAGGGATGAGCCTATATGGGAATACATTACCCCATTCTCTGTCTTGAGATTCCAGCTGTCCTGGCATTGCTGACCCCAGTACAGTGCTGCAATGTTCTATCGTATGCTTGCAATCCTAGACTCCACCATAGTAATTTGGGATTTTGCTGGCTGGATCCTTGTATCCATAGATCCCCTTCAGACTCCTCATGCATCCTATTGCAAATGCTTAGCGTTAGGGTCTCTCTATCATGGAAAGGTTTCATTGTGTTAACATGGTACAGTTTATACCCCTGCCTCCTGCCTAACAGTTCTACCATATAGTTAACATCACTGACCTTCCTCACCACCTTGAAGAGTCCCTCCCAAGCTGCCTGCAGATTTCTGTGTCTGAAAGGAATGAGAACCATAACCTGCTGCCCTACAGCATACTCTCTAGCTTGAGTATTCCTGTCATGCCAGACCTTTTTCTGCTGTTGGGCTTTTGCCAGGTTCTCCTGGACCAAGCACATGAGTTCCCTGAGCCTCATCCTGAGGTTTAGGATGTATGCCACAGCAGACTCCTTGTGGGATTCACACTCACCCTCCCACTCCTCAAGAATCAACTCTAGAGGCACCCTCACCCTATGCCTATACAGCAACTCAAAGGGTGAAAAAATGTGGATTCCTGGGACACCTCTCTGTAAGCAAACAACAGATGGGGCAAATATTTGCCCACTTTCTCTTAAACCTTTCTGCAAAGACATGTAGCATGGTCTTTTGTGTAGACTTTAATCTTTAAACCAGACCATTAGTCTGGGGGTGGTAGAGGGTGGTCTTTATGTGCTCCACCCCACAGAGCTCCCACAGACAAGCCAGCAAATCTGACATGAAATTGGCACTTCTGTCAGTTAGTATTTCTTTTGGGAAACCTACCCTGCTGAAAATCTCTAACAAAGCATTTGCCACTTTTTCTGCCTCAGTGGAGGATAGGGCCACCTCTTCAGGGTTTCTGGTAGCACAATATACTATCATTAGGATATACTTTTTCCCTGTGGAACTTGGGGTACTCAGAGGCCCCACAATATACACAGCTACCATCTTAAATGGCTCCTCAGTCACAGGCAAAGGCATCAAAGGAGCCTTGACCTTGTCTCCTGCCTTGTCTACATTTTGGCACTGCTCACAGGTCCTGCAGTACCTGGTTATAGCTCTAGAAATCCCAGGTCAATGACAATTCTGCATATTGCATCTCTTGGTATGCTTTATGCCCATATGACCTGGAAAGGGAGTATCATGGGCTATGGCTAGAAGTGCCAGATGGTAGTCTCTGGGCAGTAGCAACTGCTGCATTCTCTCATTCTCTAGCCCTCCCTCAGGGGTCCACTCTATACAGTAGCCCTTTATCCCAGTATACAGATTCCCCTTTTACTTGTAAATCAGGTGACTCAGTGACTACCTCCCTCAAGCCTTGTAATGTAGGGTCTGAGAGCTGAGCCTGTCTCAACTCTCTCTTTGTAACCCTTCCCAGCTCCCCTTCCACAGGAAGTCTGGTATCCTCTGACAGCTGTGTCACACCATCAGCCTGAGTACTACTACTCACCTCTGACATTGCAGTCACTCTGTCCAAGGGAACATTAGTACCCACAAGCAGCTGTGTGTCACCTTCAGTCTCACTGCTACAGGTTATCTCCTTCCCTGAAGTAGCTACCTCACCTTGTATGCGGTCTGTCTTGGTCCCTCCAGGCTACTATACCCACATGCTTGTCTCTAAGCCTGACTGCATGTAACTGCATGCACACAAGGTACTGCATTATCAAAATCATTTCCTATCAAGACATCTGCAGGGATATCCTCAAACACACCTAATTGCTTCATTATTTTTCCACCCTCCCAGCCAAGGTGAACCCTACCCAAAGGTATTTGGAATGGGATTCTCCTAAAGCTCTGACTGGAGCAGACTGCTCAAGCAAGTAGTGCTCCTCTTTAACCATTGTAGGCTTCACAATGGTTAGGTCAGAGGCTGTGTGTCTCTTAGCAGTGGCCTGTTTCCCATCTACTAAAGATAGGATATAACCTCTTATGGTAGTTTGGTACCCTTCTTGTCTCCAGACAACTTACTGCTGGCATTCTGTCATTCCCACTTACTGGCTCTCCCAACTTTTGTTCCTCACCTTGTCTTCATGGACATCTATATACTACATGGCCCCACTGGTTGTATTTAAAATATTTAAACCTTGGTCCTGGCTGTGTACCTGGACTAGTGGATTCCCCTGCTACTGTCAGACTCTGTTGGGGCAGTACAGACTGCCCACCATGGGTTCCCTTAGATGCATGTACAGCACTGGGTATCCCTTTCCTGTGCAGTGATGCCCTCTTGCTAGGTATAGGTCTCCCTTTTTCCCCCAACTCTGCAGTATTGCATTCCCTATCTGCCAACCAGATTTGCATGTCCTCGGGCAACGTGCTAAGGGCTTGTTCCCTCACCAAAAGGTCTGCCAGCACTTCCGAAGTGGTGACCTGACACCCATTCACCCACCTATTAAAATAACTGTTTAGTTAAGCAATATATTCACACACACATTCATCTGCTATGCATCTGTACTCACAAAACTTTTTCCTATAAGCTTCAGGTGTTACCTTAAAACACTCTAATAAACAATTTCTAAAAGTATTAAAATTTAAGCAATCACTATTAGCCAATTTAGAAACAGCAGTTACAGCTTAACCATGGAGTAAGGGGGTTGGGAACCATACCCAGAGCCCTTGGTCAACATTATACTGTTTACATACCCTGTGGAAAAACTTTACTGACCTTTGTTGCTTCTGGAGTTCAATTACTCCCTTCCCCATTACCTCCATAACCCTGATGAAGTGTCAGGATCTCCTTTTCATGTTGCCTCGGCCTCTCCTTTTCATCAGCTTCCAGATGTCTCAGTTTCTCATTGTCTTCAGCCTCCAGATGTCCCAGTCTCTCTGCTGATTCTATTTCCAAATGATTGGCCTCCATTTCAAGTCTGTTTAACTCCAGATGAATTTTTAAGTCCTCTGTGGAAAGACTGAATTGTCCATTTTCTGAGTTGTACATCCCCAAGGCCAGTCTGGTTGTCCTGCTGATTGCTGGTCTGTGATACAGCTGTGCCTAAGGCTGCAATAATTTTTGCTTTAGTCAGGTTGGCATGCCCCCATCCTTTGGCTTGGCACATCTCAGCCAACTGCTTTTTGTCAGCTTGCCACACTCCTCTGCTGCCATCCTTGCCTGCTCTCCCTGACTGACTAAGCTAACAATAAATAAATAAATAAATAAAACTATTGTGATATGAAAGTCTGAATGTTCACTGTGTGGATGCTTTGAGAGTACAAACACCTTCTTTAGTGACCACTGTTTACAGGCTACAGGAGTTCAGTATCCACACCACTGAATCCCAGTAAGTGAAATAGTGATCCCACCATTGCCAACAATAAATGTGATGCCCCACCACTGGACCAGGACTAGCAATTCTGCCTCCTGCTGGGATGTTTCCTTTCTTTTTGTATGGCATTTTGTTCTGTTTTGGTACTTATGTTGCTGTTGTGAAGTGTGATCTTATAAGGAGTCAGCCTTGAAGTGTGCCCTTATACTGAACCAGCCAAGAAGTGCACCCTTATACTGAGTCAACCCTGATATGTGCCCTTTTAGTGACAAAGCCTTGAAGTGTACCCTTATACAAGTGTGCCCTTGTATGGAGCAGCCTTGAAGTATGCCCTAATACAGAGCCAGCCTTGAAGTGTGCCCTTATAGGTAGTCAGCCTTGAAATGTGCCCTCATACGCAGTCAACCTTGAAGTGTATCCTTATACTGTGTAACCCCTGAAGTGTGCCCTTACACTGAGTCAGTCTTGAAGTCTGTCCTTATAAGGAGTCAGTTCTGAAGTGTGTCCTCAAAGTAAGCCAGCCTCGGTGTGCCCTTATAAGAAATCAGCTACATCTCTGCTATGGACAATTTGGGAGCTGGAAAGAACTTAGAGAACAAATTATATGTAGTCCTGGTTCATTTACAGTTTTTGTTAGTGGGTTGCTATGTGATTGGTGGTCATCAGTAAAGGGCATATCCGACACTTGGAATGTCCACACAGGTTCCTCACTAAAAGAATACAGGACATAAATATCATGTTCTGTGCAGGCCACCTGAAGGTCCTATCCCTCTATTCTGTCTCCAACAGACTTTTGAGGAGAGACCTATGCCTGGCATAGAAGGCATTGTCAGACCCCACTCTAATGGACCTCCAACATATCCGCAAAAAAAAAAACAGCACCAGAATTACCCATTCTAAAGACTTAAACCTTGCCTGTAATATAAATAGAACCTGCCGGTGAGACAGGTATGTATCCCTTAAATTATCCCTTCTCTGGAACAGGCTCCTCTTCCATGTGAAGCAAAGTTCCTCCTTAACCCAATTCAAGTGCATCTTGGACAATTGGATGGGAAACAAGAAATCCATCCCTGGTTTGGCACCTGTGTCTCTAATGGACACAGGCATCCTGTAAAAGGTCCATCTCCCAGGTCCATGCTTGTAAATGTTTCTTCTCCCAAGCCCCTGCTTATACTTATCAAGGGAGCCAGAACTTGTCAGAAATTTGGGATGCGTGGTTAGGATTAAAAAGGCCCCTGTGGTCAGTAGCCTAGTACACACCTATAAACTTATGAACCTATGAGAGGAACTCACAGTGAAAACAATGTTCAAGTTTCTGCAGCTGTTGAGTTTATTCATGTTGCTCAATGCAACTCTTATGAATACCGGAGCAAACTAATAGCTTTCCACTCCACTAGTTACAGACTGAAAAAGTCATCGCTACTGGATAATTCCTTTTGTCTGTGCTCACATCACAGTCTCATGGCAGAGGATGAAAGAAAGAAAAAAGAAAGAAGGGTATTTACAGCAACAAAGATAAGTTAAGCTTTTCAATTTTTTGATCTATTTTTAAGTTCATTTTAATAATCTGAATTTATTTTAGCTAAAGTCATTATGTCTATATTATTGACTGAAGTGTATTTTCTGTGTCAGTGGTGTAACAGGTAGTACACTCACATTTTGTGCGAAAGGCTGTGGGTTCTAATTCCATACTAGTTAGATCAATTGCTAACACTGCAGTATATTGTAATGGGGTGCTACACTCTTCAATGTGAAAAACTTTGGATGAGATGTTAAACTGAGGCCTTTTTTTAAATTTCTCCAAATCTTTTGGGTTTCTATTACTATGATGGGAATGGACCCCATTCCTAAGTCAAAGTACAATAAAAGTTCATGAAATTAGTATTGTTTAATTCTCTTATGTCAGCCAAAAATGCTCTTCGCAGCACTCGCAATGTGCACAGTAATGACTCCTGCAATTCGTACGGGGTTACATGGATTGTTAACATATCTAAATATGATTGTAAATTCTTTTTTATAAAACCCATTGCTCTATCTACTATTGAATCTGTCTGGGTATCTTTCTTCCACATTTCTCTTGTTTCTGCCTGCATATCCTGATATTTTATGACTTTGTGTCTCTCTGTACACAAGACATTGTAGTCACTGGGTGTTGCAATTTCAGTGATCAATGCTACTTTTATCTTCATTTCTTGGACCACTATATCCGGATTTCTAGCATCTATCTTTTGAACTATTAGTAATGGGTGATCCTATGTGATATAAACTTCATCATTTTCTATAATGCTTTGTGGCTCATGTTTCCAGTATTTTTCATCCACTTCAATACCATAATGTTTGCAAAATCCCCAGTGCAACAGTCGTGCCTCATTATTATGCCTTTCAGTATACAGTCCTTCTCCCATTAGTATGTCACACCCAGCAATGAGGTGTATGACTGTTTCCAGTTCGGTTTTACAAAACCTACATTTATCTGTTTCTCCCACATGTTCAATGGACTTTGTAAACCAGCATGTACGTAGCCCACTGTATTGGGCTGCCAATATTAACTTTTCATCTCTTGGTTTGAATTCGTCTCTCCTTAACCATTCCTGTGTTCATTCCTGATCAACATGAGGTTCTTCCAGAAGTTTTCTATACTTGCAACTATGTTTATGCTTTTTTTGCATTTCTTGCCTTCTCATCTGGTCCTTCACCTTATAGTCTTTCTTTTATTTTTTGGCACATTCAGTTGCTGCCTGATTTTTATCTACTTCTGGTTTGATTTCCATTCCTGCTTGAAGCCGATATGCTTCTACTAAATTAAGCAGAGAAGTCATCTTAGACTTATTCTCCTCACGTTTCAAGACTTTCACTACATTTTGGTCTAGTGAGGTCAGCAGATATTTGAAGTAAAAAACAAGTACTGAACCAACACGGCTGGGCAAAAACTTCTGTTAATTAAACAAAATAGAAAGTAAAGTTAGCACTTTTATGATAACACTATCACTTCTTCAGACTGATAAATAAAAAACATGAGTATAAAAAAAAGCAAAACCAACCAGTTATCGTATGCAAATCTGATGAAGTGACTAAAAGGTGCACACACAAACAATACAGCAATTGTTATAAATACAAAGGAAACAATACAAAATAAAAATCTAAGTTTAAAAACAACATTAATGCTTAAGTGGACATGCTTTCAAGAATGGTTTAAGGCTAGAAACACCATTTAAAGCAGGCAGTTTTTCTGCATTCAAGAGCAAGATCCATTACTGTTTAGCCCTTTCTGTTTTATTAGATGTGTCACCCCCTCTAATACTAACATCTAAAACCTGGAGTACAAAGAACTTAAAAATGTGTTCTGAGCCAGAACTATAAACTATACAGTTTTAAATCATTGACAAAGAGAAGATGAAAAGTCTTTACACTTTTTGTTTTTTTAGGACCCAAATTGTAGCCATGGCCTAAGTTGTTAAGTAAACAGCTTAATGGGTTAATGGGAAGGCAGAATAGCAATGGTGACAGAGAGTCACCCTGGAATATTTTCTTTTGAACTTTTATCCCTGGGATAATAATCTGTCCTTTATCATGGCTTAATTGCAAAGTGGTCTGCCACTGTTTCATGGTCACTGTAATAGAGTTGATCAGTTTAGGGTGTATCTTATACATTGGGATACTACCAAATGCTTTTTTATAGTCAATCCAAGCCATACTTAAATTCTTCCCCTTTTTACAGTTTTCCAGTATGACTTTATTTAACAACAAATGATCCTTTTTTCCATATGACTTTCTTTTATTGCCCTTTTGTTCTACTGTCATAATTGAGATTTCTTCTAAATGACCATAAACTCTATCGGCATCAATTCTTGTGTATAGTTTATACGTCATAGGAAGAAAAGTTATTGATCTATAATTTTTAGGGTAGCTTGCAGGTTCATTCTTAAGAAGGAGCATTGTTTTGCCTGTTGTTAGCCAGGTTGGTGTCTGTTTGGGGTGCGCATATAAATATTTTTTACTCATGGCTAAATCCTCATGCAAAGATGTTAATACTTTTAACCAAAAGTTAGGTACTGCATCTGGGCCTGGGTTTTCCAATTAGAGGCTTTTCTTAACTTTATCTCAAGCTCTCTGGCTGTTACTTCATCCCATTTCATATCTTGCAGCTTTAAACTACTTATCCTTCCTTTTACTTCTTCTATCCATTTAGCATCTTTGTTATGTTCCATAAGATCTTCATAGATACTTCTCCAAAATGTATCTACTGCCTCTTTTTTGTCAGTCTTTCAATTCCTTTTACCTTATTTCCCAATTCTCTATAAAACTTTTTTTAATCAATAAATTGCTTATTTTGTACTTTTCCTTTATATTTATCTGTGTATCTTCTACGTTTTTCCACTTGCACTTGTGCTGAACTTTTTAGTTTCTTATTTGTGATAGTGCATGATAGATCCTGGTCTGTTCTAATACTGTGCATTGCTTTAATCACATCTTTCTCACTATGTTTGTTCATCTATTCCCTCTTCTACATTCTTCTAACAGTGCCACTTCTTGTCTTAATTGCTTTATAGTTTTCTATATTCCATATTTCCAAGATGGTATTTGATTCCTCCCCTTCCTTTCCCTCACTACCCTGTGTTCTTGTGGTAGAACTTTATCAGTTATTAGTTTACCAGCACAGTATTATATCATGTTTACTTGTGTTATATTGCATGGATCTCTATGGACAGTTCTAATTTATGTGTTCATTTGTTTTATTAGACTTCTGACTTTTTGGGTTTTACTGACCTCCTGCAGTCTATTTCTCTCATTGATCTTCATGTCTTTTAAAACAAACAACTCTTCTCTTAGCTCATTTTCTTCCAAACTGAGGGCACACCCTTGTTTTCCATTTCCTGTGGGCATTCTATAGAAAGTTCTATAGCATCTTCCTATGGTACCTTCTCTTCAGTTTCATCCATTGCTCTGTCATATGGGAACTCATTGGCCTATCACTCCTCAACATTGACTGCATCTGAGTTTCCACAGTTTCCTGTTCCTTCCCTTGCTGTCTCGCTTCAAGTGAATGTTTATACTGATTTCCTGACCAATAGCTTCCTGGTTCCCCCTTAATTTGGATATTGCTCTATCCTGTTGTTGTGCTTTCTGCATTCGATTTTCTACACTGAATCCTTCACTTTGCAGGTTCGCCATAACCTCAGTTTCTATTTCTTTAACTTCTCCATTACTGATCTCCTTTACTACTTTTCCTCTTTGTCTTCTTTTTTTTTTTTTGTATTGTAAAGTTTTCCATGTCTGGATTCCCTTGCCTGTATTTCTCTTCAAGTATCTTTGGTGTTGCTCTTTTTGTATTGGTTAGTTTTGCTTTCTCCTTTGCATAGATATTACACCATATTAAATCTCTTTTTCTTTCCCATGTCCATATTTCCTGATCTTCCTGTTTCTCATTACTTTGGGGACTCACTCCATCATGTTGTGATATAACCTGTATTAGACATTCTACACCAAATCTTTCACTTTGCAGGCACTCCATAACTTCAACTTCTATTTTTTAACTTTTACCTTACTAATCTTCTTTTCTACATTCCATCTTTGTAATATTATTTTTTTATTGTAAAATTTTCCATATCCGGATGTCTTTACCTGTATTTCTCTTTGAATATCTTTAGGGCTGCCTTCTTTATATTGATTAATTTGGCTTTCTCCTTTGCATAAATATTGCACCATATCACATCTCTCTTTCTTTCCTATGTCCATATTTATTTTTATATTGTTCAAATATCTCTAGGTTTTGTGTTTATATTTTCGCACTTCCTCAGATGCTTTTTTTTCCAAACAGATCAAAAGTTTCTTGATCTATATTAAAGTTTTTCACAAATCTGTTGCATTAATGAGCACAAATTTTCATTTGAAGCTTCTGACAGTTCTTCTTGCAGAAGTATTTTTCTTTTCTCTAATTTCTCTCTCAGTCTTTTTGTATATCTTGTGTCTGGAAATTCTGGGCTTTTTACATAATAGTAACAATACATAATTTCTTTCTTATCCTCAAATGTCCACTCTATCATCTTTATGGCTCTTCTTTGGCCTATCTGTTTTTGTGATTTTTGTGGACTCCTACTTCCTTCTGCAACAGGGGGTCATCCTCCCCCTAGACCTGACCTGGCCCCATTGTAGGAATGTTTCTGTATTTTGAGGATTCTACACTGACATTTTTTTCAGTCCTGTCACCAGTGTGCCTAACAGGATTGGGCACTTTTTTATCCTGGGTCCTGTGCACACAGCTATTTCTTTTAATTTTTGACTTAGTTCTGTCCATGGAGTATCCTATATAAATACAGTCTATATATCAGTGTCGCCTTGGTGAGATTTTGTGGAAACAGGGTCCATCTTGTGAAGGTACTCACCAAGACTTGAGGATGAATTCAGTTTCAGCACTACTCCTCCCCTTTGCTTGCTACCCCAGTCTCTCCATTTGGACCACATGTTCTTGAGATGGTGGTGACTCAGATGGATGTAAAAGATTCCATGGCAGCTACTGAAAAAAGCTGGGGGAAGTTCCTCAGTGCCCTGGCCAATGTTTTCCTAGTAGCATAAATATCACCTTGGGTCTCCCTTGAAAATAGGCTACTAGCTTAGTTGGGACTAGTCTGGTCAACAAAGGATACGTAGCTGCACTGCATTTTTCTGTTTAAGAGGAATAACTGTTAGTATTAATCCTTAGGTTCTTTTATATGTAGTGACTGTGTCTCAGGCTAGTTCAGGACTTGTGTTTGCATTAAAACAGTTATACACCATTCAGCTCAAAGCAAAGGCTCCAGTAGTTTACTTTCCTATACACACTGGTGTAACTGTGTTCTTAAACCCAGTGTTTGTTGCCCACTCCCTTAAACATAATACCCTGTGACTTTCCATTTACTTGCTCTTGACAATAAGCATATAAACATAATTTTCAAAGCCTCTCCTATTATGCTTTTCACCAGGCTAAGGGACCTTTGATAAAATCCTTAATATTGACTGTACATAAACTTCTATCTCTACTCTTCTAATCTGGTCTACAAGAAACTAGTTTCCATAATTTTTACAGTCCATGACAGAGTAAAAAGTGTCATTTGAAGGACATTTTACAATGTAAAAAGATGCTTACTAATGATACTGCTTGCACTGTTTTAGTGCCAAATTAGTGAGTTAGATTTATTTATTTAGATTTAGTGGAGATTAAGTTTGGGAGGCTCCTTATACTGCCCTGTATAGTCACAGATAACTTTGAAGTAAAATTTTACCTATAAAAGACGACCTCAAAAACTCCCCAGTAACTAGCTGCACAGAGAGCAACTAACTTTTGTGTTGAGGAGCACAGCCCTGCAAAAACAAGTAATAGCCTAGTGGCCAGCCATTAACCCCTCTTGTACCATCTACTACTAACAAAATTAATTAAGGATCTGTATCCATGGATATGTACTTCCCTGCTATAGCTGCAGCCATCTTGGTGGGTATGGGCATCCAAAGGAAATGTATCAGTTTTCTCATGCTTACTGATAACCACCTAATTCTAAAGCAAACTGATACAGCGTGTTTGAGATATTGTTACACAATGTCACTGGAGGCAAGGCCCTTGGTTACCAACAAAAACAACATGAAACAGGTTTCCAGTAACACACCTACTACACATAGTGCAGAGCAGATACATAGACTCATGTATGCTGAGGTTCTTAAATGTAATCTTCCAAAACATTAAAGGCCTCCAGACATATCACACAACACAAGTATCCTCATCAATTTTCAGAGCACTCTACTAAGGTAACACGTACCAAGAAAGATAAAGCATCATCACAAGGTTTTTCAACCTCTAAGCCCGTAAGGAATACCACCCCACAACATAACATTTTAGTCACAGGAGATTCTATTATGAGACGCACAAATGTCCCATATACCAGGCTTAGCAAGAAAAAAGTCGCAGTCGGCTGCCCGTCATTAGCCAGGGTACACCAGATCACACATGCACTCAAGCCATTGCACCATATGTACCAGTATGACTGCATAGTCCATGTGAGTGTAAAATCATGTCCCAAGCTCCCGCTTACACTTATCTAGGGTACCAGAACTTGTCAGAGATTTGGGATACATAGCTAGGCTTTAGGCCCTTGTTGGTGATTAGCCTAGTACACACCTGTGACCCTAAGAAAAATGACCTGATGTAGTTCCCTGGCCTGTATGAAGAGAGACATTATAGAGATGTCAGACTTAATGTCCTAGGCCTGTACATGCCTAGTACTAAGCAACATTCTTTCTTCTCCATAGACTATGCTACAGTACCCAGAGGAAAAAAATGACTTTAATAATTGGCTTAGTATTTGTCTCACTGTAAGGGGTTATAATATTTGTCTGCCTGGGAAGATATGATAGACAGATCCTGTAGTTTTCCTAGGGATGATCTACTGCTGTCCAACCCCAAAAGGTATTTCAATATTGGCTAAAATATTGTCTACACTCGCAGTGCCTTTTTAGGCAGTGCTAATCTGATAAACCTACTAACATAACTAAACTGCCTCAAAATAATCTGAAGGTGTTACTGATCCATGCCAGAAAACTCCTGCCTATGCAAAATCTAATTATCCTGGAGAACATAGACATCTCTGCAGTTACTAATACCTGGTTTAAACCTGCAGAGAGGACCCCAGCAGTGCAAAGCTATAATGTCTTTTACACATTTATACTAGTTACTGCATGAGTAGGGTCTAAAGGTGGAGGAGTCTCAATTTACATCAAACATGAATACACCTCAAGGCTGGTCAAACAGTAAGTCATACTTGATCTTCACCACACACAGCTTGGCATAAGTAAAGTCCCAAAGCTACAGGTTCCTCTTCATGACCCTTGAAGCCCATGCCATGTGCTTGAATGAACTGGGGACATTCTTCATTCAATCCAACACAATATTCAATGGGGACTTTAACTACCCTAACATTAACTGGGAATGATGCACAACCTAAATATCAAAAATAAAGCAAACTGAGTAACGTAACAAAAAGCAATGAACTTTAATGAAAAACAAAGCTTTCAGGTGACAAACCCTTCATCAGTGTTAGCTTCATATTCCAATAAATGCATTTAAATAGTATCAAATCCACTTCACAGCCAGTCAATTAAAACAATTAATTCAATTACTTTAAAGATACACTTCTAAAAAATCAGTTATATACAAAGCAATAATAAAAAAGATATAAATAGAATATATGCACATTGCTAAAAATATTTAAAGCACTATACAAATAACCATAGAACATTTTTGTTAGATCATTTCAAACAACTTTGCCTGTGTTTAATAATTGGTTTTAACATTATAGTCTGATTTAAACTTGGTGTTTGATCTGCACATAATCGCAATATCCATTTATATTATTTCATTTCCAATTTATTATTAACGTCACTTCTCCTAATACCTTTACCAGTAATGTCAATGACTCTAAATATAAAAGAATGCAGTGTATTGGCTTCACTAATGTGTTTTGATAAAGCATTTAATATTACAATTCTTTTAATGTCTGAATTATATCTATTATTCTGTCTTTTAGTTTTCTAGTTGATTTTCAAACATAAGTCTGGGGCAAGATTTACATGTTGCCAAATAGACTGCATTTGTTGCATTACAAGTAGCAGGATGAATGTAACTGGAATCTTTATTAATATAGTTACAACAGCAGCAATCGTAGCATGGATGAGTACCATTTTTCCTGGCTTATATTTGATGGAGACCATCTTTTATTTCTTTATAACATAATTGTTGCTACAAGTTAGGACAAATCTGATACGCAAACCTAGGTATACCACCAATAAATTGAAGTTGCTCAGGTAGTGCTCTCAATATACCCCAATTATCAGATAAAATTTGTTTAATTTGTTTGGGTACTTCTATTATAGGTTATGTATCGTATAACAACATTATTATTGTTAATATTACTCATATGGTCCAACATCTCAGAATTTACAACTTTATTACTAAAATATGGTCTAGCTGTAGAATTTCTTAGTGAGGTTACCTCATTATAAAAATAAGTTGACATATCAGTTCCATAGCCCCTTTTCAGGAATTGTTAAATCATCTCTTGTGTTTGCATCTGATAAGTAGCAAAATCAGTATTCAACCAGCTTGAATGCATCCTCTGAGATCTGACTATTCCTTTAAATATATGGCGAGCATACATGCTTCTTCTATGTAAAAATGTATTTCTTAAGATGTATCGGCAATATTACAGCAAAGAGTTTTTACCACATGCAGCCATTTATAACAACTTCTTAATACAACTTTTTAATATGAGTTGGGACCTGAGTGACATGCTGACAGCACATTCAAATCCGTTACTATACTTTATGAATTTGGTTAACCTTACTCAACCATAGATGGAGCCTGTAGTTGAGGACCAAAATTTTTCTTATCTCCTTAATCAACTTGAGCGTAAAGTGGAGACATTTAAGGTACTTCAATGGCAGTGCTTTAGTTTCTCAATATATCTAGAGTTGGGCATCATACCTCAGGGTTTAAGAATACTAAAGATGCCCTCATATGGCAACACACATCCTATATTGCTAAAAAAATGGAAGGAAATAAACATAAAGTTGGGACTTGATTATATGTTCCTAATGAATAATTATTTCATGAACATTGAGAAACAATTGCAAGAGGAAATAAGTAAGCTAGAAGGTGAGATTTCTGTTACCCACCTTCTCTGAACACACAGCTGAGTATGATAATATGCTGGAATGATTAAATAAATATGACAAGAAATTGGAAACTGCCAAATGCTGTAAATTACGAAGGGACGTTAATGATTTTAATATCGGACGTATATTTTCTTGGCCTCGACAGAAAGGTATATAACTGTATAAAATCAGTTCTGACAATGGAAATACTAAACTTCCATCAAAATCAGGCTCAATGTATGCCCTAGATGAAATTGCAATACTGTTTACACAAATTGGGTCAGTGAAGTCACCAGTTGGCCATATAAAGAATGAACAAGTGGTACAACAACCAATCAATTAGTCAAGTGCTTCCAACATTGATCAAAACTTCAGACCATTGATTAATAAACAGAACAAGGAAGTTCCTGTGGTTTTTCAACTGCCTCAACAAACGGTTCATTTGAAGTTACTGGAACAACTTCATTCGAATAAACAGAATGTATCCAGAGGACGCTCGGTACAAAGGAAAAGGGTGAGGAGTCATAGCACTTCTCATATGCACAACAAGATTTGGAAATAGGTAGTGCAGTATTTTGTTCTATAATTAACTTGTCAGACACAGAGTTAACGATATCAGATGTATCATTACTTCAAAAGTGTTTAAGTTTCATACCAGCAAACATGGGCAGCTCACCTGATGCATTGACTGATTTAAAACTGTTTATACATGAGTTGTTAGACTTAAGGTTGATTTTTAGGAACAGTCTTGATGCATCTAATCTTGCCTGTAGGTGAATAAATGTTTTTGTCCCTAGTAGCCATCCTGTTGCACATGCATTTTACAGCATATGTGAATTACATATACAATGTCTTTAAGATCCTCAAAAGTTCTGTCTTCTTCTTCTTCTTTTGGCTGCTCCCGTTAGGGGTCGCTACAACAGATCAACTGTTTCCATTTCTTCCTGTCCTCTGCATCTTGCTCTGTCACACCAACCACCTGCATGTCCACTCTCACCACATCCATAAACCTAATCTTAGGCCTTCCTCTTTTTCTGCTACCTGGCAGCTTCATCCTTTGCATCTTTTTCTCAATATACTCTGCATTCCTCCTCAGCACATGACCAAACCAACGTAATCTTGCCTCTCTGGCTTTGTCTCCAAACCTTCCAACCTGGGCTGACCCTCTAATATACTTTTTCCTAATCCTGTCCATCCTCATCACACCCAGTGCAAATCTTAACATCTTCAACTCTGCCACGTCAAAATGCTCAAAAGTTCTGTAAATTTTATAATTTATCTAAAGAGGAATGCAATGCCCTTGTCAAACTGAAAAATATTGATAATATTGTGATAAAAGAAGCTGACAAGGGTGGGGCAATTGTAATGAATGAGAATGAATATTTTCAGTCTTTGTATACTCTTTTATCTGACTTTAACACCTTTAAGGAAATTACTGATGTAGATATTAACAAAACGATTAGTAAAGTTAATATGATTTTATATGTTCTACAAGCGATGAATGATATTGATATTGATACTTTTAATTACTTTACAGTACCATCTCCAGTAATACCAATTATATATGGTTTGCCTAAGGTGCATAAGTCTTTGGATAACCCTTCCATGAGCTGAATTGTCTCTGGGAGAGGGTGGCTCACTGAGCTCATATCTATTTATTTACAAACTATCTTATGCCCCTATTTAAGATATGTAAAAAGGGGGTCTGTATTAAATTGTTGAAATGGCATTACAGCGAATGCCATTTCGCAGACATGTAAAGAGCGAAATGCTCAAACAGTGAAACTCAGGTCAGCGATTTTTTTCCTAGGGAAAAAAGTCACTTGGCCTGAGCCGTGACATTGCCATTTACCCCACTGTAGTATGATCTCAGAGTTAGTATATTTAGTTGGGGGGGTGTGGGGGAGAAGCCCTTCTACTTTAAAATGTTTTAAATGGTGTGTTTTGTTTTGTTGGTCTACCGGTGACCTGGGGTGTCGCTGTTTGAGCATTTTGCTCTTTACATGTCGGCGAAATGGCATTCACTGTAATGCCATTTCAACAATTTAATATAGAGACGTAAAAAGTTACATTAAAGATACTGCTGATTTCCTTACCCAGCTGAGTGTATGGTATAAGAACAGCAAGTTGACATATTTTACTATGGTAGTGATGGATATTAAATCCCTCTTTACAGTTATCCCGATTGCATATGGGGTATCAGCAGTCAGGAAATTGTTAGAAATTGGTAAAGCAACAGGTCAAGAGATTGAAATTATCTGTGAGCTGTTAGAAATTGTTTTGGAGAATAATAATTTTGTATTTAATAATAAATACTATCATCAAATATATGGGGTAACGATGGGTACTTCTGTGGCAAACACCTATGTCACTTTAGTTCTAAGTAATTGGGAGAGTGAAACTGTATTTAATGCATCTGTGCATCTTTCTAGCAAAGTTTGCTTATTTAAATGATTTGTGGATGATGTGTTTTTTTATTTGGAATAGTACTGATGATTAATTTAACCAGCATGTTGAATTTTTGAACGATAGTATCAATTTTTTGAATTTTTCTGTGGATTAGTTCTTAAGAAAGGGTGGAATTTTTAGATGTTGCTCTTCAATATGATGGATTAGACATACATACCTCAATGTATAAGAAACCAGTACATAGAAATAAATATTGACATAGAAAAAGCATGCATGCTTCTTCTATGTAAATGTCAGCTGTTCTGTGTCAGCCGACCACCTACCAGCAGAGTATTTACAAAAAGCTGCAGAAGCCATAGCATACCCCATTGCCACCCTAATCAATAGAACCCTAACAGAGGGCACTATCCCAACCATCTGGAACGTATCCCATGTCATTCCACTACATAAGGGGGGAAGTTCTACAGAACTATCCAATTATAGACCCATAGCCATCCTTTTCACCACTAGCGAAGATCATGGAGAAATGTGTCCACAAGCAACTTATCTTACCCAGAACAACATACTAGCTAACTCCCAACATGGATTCAGGCCACAGCACAGCACCACTTCCGCCCTTCTCTCTTTCACTAATGCTATCCACCAAAATCAGAATAACAACATGCTTTCATCTGCCCTTTTCATAGACCTATCAAAGGCCTTTGATATGGTCGACCGTTATCTTCTTTAACAAACACTTAAAACCATTTCCCTGGACAACCTTGCCATTCAATGGTTCCATTTCTATCTAAGTGGTAGACAGCAAGCTGTCCTATGGCAGGATAAACTGTCCACCCTGCTACCTCTCACCCTCGGAGTCCCCCAGGGCTCTATCTTAGGTCCTCTACTCTTTTCAATTTTCATTAATAACTTCCATTCAGCCATCCCTGAAGCAACCTGTATCCAATACGCCGATGACTCCACACTGATCTGTATGGCCTCTTCCCTGTCCAGCTTGCAAACCTTAACCCAGAATGCATTTCACACAGTTGAAAACTGGCTCGCTAATCACCACTTGCTTTTAAACACAAATAAAACTAATTTACTCTTCTCCCCAACCAGTAGATCCACCACCTTCACCTTCTCCATAACCTCCAACAATGGCTCCTTTATCACTCCTGAGAGCCATACTAAGCTCCTAGGTGTAATAGTTGACAATAATCTCAAATTCAACCTGCACATCAATAAAACTATCAAAACCATTAATACAAAGCTTGGCCTACTATATAGAAATAAATCCTTCCTAACCCCATTAGCTAGGACTGCTACCACCCGCTCCCACCTACTCTCAACCCTTCTCTACGATTCCCCCATTCTCACCAATCTGAATAAACTGGAGCTAAATTAACTTACTTGCTGCTATAACCATATCGCTAGATTTGCCACAGGCTCTTCATACAGGTCCCATCATTGCCTAAACCTTAAGCTCCTCGGATGGCTCAAACTACCCACATTAATCCAGTTCAACCAGCTCATTGTCACCCACAAAATACTATACAAACCTGAAAACACTCCAGTTCTAACAAATATCATAAAACCATATCATAATCTCAGACTATTTAGATCATCCAACAAATCACTTGTCCAAACTCAAAAAGCATATAATTCTGCTGGTGACTCCCTGTTTGCCAACTTCGTTAGAAAAACATGGAACTCTCTCCCAACTATTCTTACTTGGGAACCCTCACTAAACCAGTTCAAAAAAGGCCTCAAACAATATCTTATGGAACTTTGGCTCTGTTCCTGTACCAACCCTGACTAACTCCTATCTTAACCATCTGTCTTATGTAGGCCAAACTTGCTTCTTTACTGATATCAGCCAAGTCTTTCTGATATGCAGCAAAAGTCTTTATACTCCCTCCCTAAGACCACAGAGTATGTAATTTTGTAAATAAGCTGTAAGTAACTTGTAAATAGTTTCTATCTCATTATGTGCTGCTTAACAACTCAAGCATATAACCCTGCTTTTACTATATTCAACATGTATTTTGTAATCACTGTCATTTTTGTGTGATCCCCCTCTACTGGGCCACCTCCCTAAGTACTGTATAGATATTATTGTTTTATAAGTGGAATTGTTTACTTTTGTAACCTGGAGCTTTTCTCCTCAGGCCTCCACTGAAAATGGACATGTATCCAGTCGGACTATCCCGGTCAACAAATGTAAAATAAAATAAATAATAAATAAATGCTCCCCATATATTTAAAGGAATAGTCAGCTCTCAGATGATGCATTTGAGCTGGTTGAATAATGAGTTTGCTACATATCAGAAGCAAAAACAAGAGATGATGCAACAATTCCTCGAAAGGGGCTATGGAAATGATATGTTAACTGATTCTTATAATGAAGTAATCTCACTAAGAAATACTACAGCTAGACCATATTTTAGTAATGAAGTTGTAAATTCTGAGATGTTGGTCCATATGAATAATGTTAACAATAACAATGTTGTTATACGTTACATAACACCTATAATAGAAGTACCCAACAAATTACCTAAGTTTGCATATCGGAATTGTCCTAACTTAAAGCAACAATTATGTTATAAAGACATAAAAAATTGTTTCCATCAAATAGAAGCCAGTAAAAATGGTATTTATACATGCTACAATTGTTGCTGTTGTAACTATATTAATAAAGATTCCAGTTACATTCATCCTGTAACTGGTAAGAAATATGAATTTAAGTATTTTTCTATTTATAATTCAACAAATGTGGTCTATTTGGCAACATGTAAATCTTGCCCCAGCTTTTATGTTGGAAAATCAACTAGGAGACTAAAAGACAGAATAACAGAACATAGTTCAGACATTAGACGAAATGTAACATTAAATGCTTTAGCAAAACACATTAGTGAAACCAATACACTGCATTCTTTTATATTTAGAGTCACTGACATTACTGGTCATTACTGGTATTAGGAGAGGTGACGTTAATAGTTTGGAAAGAAAGAATATAAATGGATATTGCGATTATGTGCAGATCAAATGCCATGTTTAAATTAGACTATAATGTTGAAACTGATTCTTAAACATAGACAAAGTTTTTTGAAATTATCTAACAAAAATCGTCTATGGTTATATGTATAGTGTTTTAAATATTGTAGCAATGTGCATATATTCTATTTATATCTTTTTTTATTATTGCTTTGTATATAATTGATTTTTTAGAAGTGTATCTTTAAATTAATTGAGTTAATTGTTTTAACTGATTGGCTGTGAAGTGGATTTGATACTATTTAAATGTGTTTATTGGAATATGATGCTAACACTGATGAAGGGTTTGTGAACTGAAAGTTTTGTTTTTCATTAAAGTTTATTGTTTTTTGTTACATTACTCAGTTCACTTTATTTTTGATATTTGAGTTTATGTGAATTGTTGTTTTACTTAAAGTTTGTGTTATTCAGTAATGATGCACAACCTCAGATATGTTGACCCAGGGATTCCTGGATTTTGTTAACATAAATACTCTCGAACAGCTAGCCTGTACACTCACCAGGGGTGCAAGTATCCTTGATCTGGTCCTCACAAACATGAGAGAACAATGCACTACCCCTTGTGTAAAGTCCTCATTGGATAGTTTGGACAACACATCTGTCTCCTTTGAAAATAAATATTAAACCTGGGACCTCAACTAACCATGAAACATTTGAAAAAATATGCTTAAATATTTATTATAACCTTAAAATTCTTTGGGATATTGACACATCAGCAATATTTTTGGTAAGTATGGGGTAAGCTTGGCTAGGCTCTTGAGCTAACATTAACTTATGAACCTGTAAGGATCATTAAATCATTCTTGGGACTACATTAAGAATAAAAGAAGTTACCCAAGTCATATACTAGACTCACTCAATACTCTTCTTGGCCATGTACAGCATCAAACATATCTAGGCCTATGTTTTGATCAACCTCTGTCTTTTTAGATTCATGTAGAAAGTGCAGTTGAGAAGTCACTGCAACAGCTTAAACTCAGCTACAGGCTACTTAGTCTACTCATATCAATGCCAAAGAAATCCCTTGGAGTTAATCAACTGATTCATATGTTAGAATATGCATTGCTTCTTGTTACTCAATCTATATCGACGTTGTCAATGCCTTGATGTTTCACTGTTTTCTAAATGGTCCAGAACCTCATGAGAGATAATTATTGGTCATTTTCCATGAAGACAGAATCCGAAATACCTTATCTACATTTCAAGTATACAAGCAACAACCATTTACATAGCCATAGACCAAAGTTTCCCTCTAAGTTTCTAATTCTAATGTGACCTAATGAAAGCATAATTGGAAAATATTGCATCTATAAATTGTAAACAAATGCATGCACAGAATTTATGTCTGCTATGTACCATACTCTACTAGAAGTGTCTTATCTCTGTATTGTAAATAATTACTAGTCTGTAGTAGTATGATAGTGTACTGTATGTAAATGGAGCTTTTCTCCCCTGGCATCCGCTGAAAATGGACGTGTCCAGCCGGACTTTCCCGGTCAACAAATGTAAAACAAATAAATAAAATAAGTCCAATTTACTTTTAAACATCTCTACACTATCTACTTGCCTAATTTCCAATGGCAGAGAATTCCAACTACATCTAGCTTCTATCTGGAAGAATTTCCTAGCTAATTTAGATTGCATCACATTGAAGTTAATAGTGAACTGATTATTCCTTGTACACCTACCATGCCTCAAAAAGGATATTAAATAAAATGTGTTATTTTACAGTCCTGGCTGATCACAAAGTTCATACGTTACATTGATATCCATCGCTATGAACAACCAACCTACTCATTACCTTCCTGACCTTTAAATGACCTTCAAATGATATGCATTACCATGCCTCCCATGCTAACATATTGATGTAAAATCCTGGTATCTATCCACCTGTACGACAAAATTGAGGAGATGACAAGCTTGTTAGGGCTTCCGTCTGCTTCTTTGTGGGAGATAATGCTTTCTGCAAGATTTTCTCAGCTTGGTGGAATCTATCATGTTTTATTGGTGCATGATAGGGCAATGATAAGAATTTTTGGCAGACTGAAATATTAATCTACCAGTTATTCATAACATGATCCTTCACTCCCCTATATATGTTTACAATTGCAAATAGCTGTAAATATTCCTTGCACTCACCACCTTTCATTAAAATGAATGCTCTACTCTACAGTTGTACTTTCTCTTCACTTGCTGTTCTCACTGTTGTTACCTCCTGTTAATACTTGCTGTCAAATTATATTACTTTTTACTCTAAATTAAATGACCATACACAGTGTTTTTTGCTGTGAAATGGTCCTATAAGGCAGGCTACGTCAAAGCCAGTTCAAAGCAAACCCATATGCAGATCTGCAAAGATCAAAGCAATATAGCACTCAAATGAATTCATTTTCAAAAGTATGCGCTACTGATAAGAAATGTTACTGTTAATATTAATGAGAGGTGTGTGTCATAAAATGTAAAGCTAAAACCAAAATCACTGTCATTCTCTCACTTGCTAAGATTCTCTGTTCTAGCTTTATAAATTTTCAACAGTGCAGTTTTAAATGCTACTATTAAATAATCATTTTCAAACTTATGTATGTTACATTCATGTAGTCATAAATGGCAAAGCAGAAATATTACAATTCCACTCTGCAAAATCTGTTTTCTTTCCACATCTGTATAACATTGCATCATACAGAGAACAGCAACCATAATCTGTATGTGTTCTATGGCATACAACACAGTAAATATACAATCACTCCTATTTAGTTACCCACTATCCAGCTGTTCTACCATGTACAATACAGCTTTCTGTTAACAAAATTCATTTCTTGCCACTTCCGGTACTATTAAACACTGCTAATCCTTCTGCAGGTAACTAAGCTAATACATAACTGAAGACTTCCTGTATGCATCAAATACTGTAAAAATTATTTGGGAGGATTGTATTACCATCCGAGAAGGAGTTTTCAGACAATTAAACTTAGTATTGAGTAATGTGGTTTTCTAGACATAAGGGTAGTAAACACTTTCCTTAAGGAAGAACAAACCAAAAAAAACCTAGTTATACAGGAATGATATCGGCATACATATTGCTTAAATAGACTAGTGTCATAAACTCTAATATAAGATCTGTGTTAAAGATCACTTTGCATACTTATTATAAACAAGAAAACAGGATTTAAGCTGCCATTGCTTGTTTAAACCATGGTTTATTATGTAAAAACAAAAGATGAGAGCTTTTGTCCTTGTCAGATCTAAGTTATACATTTAAGTAATACATAATATACATTTTATATACAAAAAGCAATGTAAATTATGTACAATGAAGAAATGAATCCAAGAGCACCTAAACAGATGACATTGAGTGACAGTGACTGGAGCAGTGCTACATATATCGTTTGCATTTGTATTATGTTTGGTGCTATTTACTCCTTATCTAATGTTTATCTGGCTGTTAATCAATGTGCTAGGTACAGCATCAAATAACAACACGTCTAGTCTGACATTTCTGTTATACTACTGCAGTAAATAATAAAAACAGATGGCAGTGAGATTCACCATTGTGCCGAATACTGTGATGCTAGAGAGGAGGAGCATAACGGTTATCCGAACTCAAAAAAGAATTATGCTGCTAAGGGCAAAGGTGTAATTAGGACTTAGCAACTGATTGTGAGTCTGGGAAGTATATGAGAAAAGAGAATAAACCAGTTGCCCTTGGGGTTGGTACTAAGGCAAGCTAAAAGAAAAAAACAAGTGAGAAGATGTGTGTGTATGAAAGAGAATAAAGCCAGTTGCCCTTGGAGTTGATACTAGGACAATCTAAAAAAAAAAAAAAAAAAAACAAGTGCAAAGATGTGTGTGTATGAAAATTCCCAAGCTCAGAACACAGAGGGGAGAGGAAAGGGAAAGGGTCAGAGATGGGCAAAACAAAAGGATAAAATCAAGAGAAACCAAAAAATATGTAAACTGCATGTGTAAATATTTACACAACCACATACAAACATGTACACAAATATGTGTATCTATCTACCTATATATATATATATATATATATATATATATGTATATATATATATATATATATATATATATATATATATATATATATATATATATATATGTATATATGATTTACTATTGTTATTTCAAACAGCAAAACATTTGCTGTTCAAAATAACAAAATGTTAAACCGAAATTAAACATTTTGAGTGTACACAATGTAGTCGACATTGTCGCTGAAAATGTGATGTGATAGCCATATAGGAGCTGATGTAAATCAAACTCTTATATGACATATCACGTTTTTGCACGGGGGGGCAAGCCCCCCTGCAACCCCACACCCACTGCTGCTAATTTATTCCAACTCCAAGATCACACTACAGTGTGGATATGGATGAATTTCCTACCCCCACTGTACTGTAATCTCGTACATATAGTCGAACACACTTATGCAAATGCACTATTGCATTCACTTAAATGTGTTTCACTATCCAACTCACTTTGCATTTTGAACGACATTCTGATTTTCGGCAGCATAACTGTCGACATCATGTCATTCGCAAAAATTATAGTAAACATAAATATATATATATATATATATATATATATATATATATATATACACAC